>NC_068424.1:34132840-34432840 GCF_023373465.1 Oncorhynchus keta | reverse complement strand
GTCCCTGGCAATTCCCAGCCCTATTTAATACCCAGTTCCGCTGATTCCTTCTTGGCCTCTTACCATATCTCTTTTGTAATTGCTACTGTCATTATGTCTGTTTCAGTATTTCATTAAATAAAATACCAAAAAATAAAGAATATAGGAATAAGAGACCTGTCAGAGATAGTCCTCTTTAGTTTCCAGTTGTGTTGAAGTCTTTTAGCAGTCTCTTGGCGTCCAGTGTTAACACACAGGCTCGTTTCTTAGTTAATATTAAGTTAGTACCATCTTAAACTGGAAAATAAAGCGTTACCATGTCCTATTTGTGTCTCCTGGACCTATGGTAGCTCTTCCTGTTTTACTTTCCGGCAGGTCTCTGACACAGGTCCGTGCCAAGCCACTCTAAGTCTGGGTGAGTTGGTTCAGCGGGGGCCTGTGGTGCTCAGGGATAGGAGAGGTGTGTACGTTAGCCAAGCGGCCATGGAAACAAGCGTATGGCTCAGCGACCATGCCAGCCTGGTCAGCCTAAAATAGAACACAGGGAGCAGAGGAGTAGCCTTTGGCTGCTGTCCTGTTCCTCTGTCGAGTGCGTCAAGCACTCCTCTACCAGTGTGAATGAGTTGCACTCGTCTACCAGTGTGGACAGGAGTCACAGGACAGGTGGAAGACCACAACCTTAAACAAAGAACACAACCAACTTGTAAACTGCGGCCTGATTGTGTATCAGCGAAAAATAAGACTTATTTAGGCTATGTAGCATCTAGAACTTATAATAATATAATAATAATATATGCCATTTAGCAGACGCTTTTATCCAAAGCGACTTACAGTCATGTGTGCATACATTCTACGTATGGGTGGTCCCGGGGATCGAACCCACTACCCTGGCGTTACAAGCGCCATGCTCTACCAACTGGTAGAGGACCACTTCTAGCCCTAGAAATGATACCATGCTCCCACCATGCTCCCACTAGGACAGTGGTCGGTTTTCAAGTCAAGATCACTTTCGCAGTCAAAAAGCAACCTGAGATCTACCGCTTAGATAGTTTTTGAAACATGACTTAACATTTTTTACATTAACCTAATAAAAACATTTCTGTACAGATGAGGTTTGGGCAGTAGGCCTCATACAATATCACAGCATATCCGCTATATGCTTGGCCTGACAATATTGTTATTCTCAGACCATATTATATTTCAAAACTTGAGCTTTGATAACAATAGCAGGAGGGAGAGAGCAGCAGAGACCATGAGAGGCGGACCCTCTCCTTCCCTCCCTCCGGTGAGACTGACCAGAGAGAGAGGACAACGTCTTCCCGCTCTTCCTACTCAAGTCGCACCGCATCTGCCTCATGCACAAATTCATGTTGGTCCCTATGACCAGAGAAAGTGAAATATTCCTTGATATTAAAATAGACCCGATGAGCTGCTAATGATAATAAAAACGCTATCGATGCACTACTCGTTCATTGCAACTGTAGTGCGAGTGGAAGTACGGAGAAAGCACATTTTATGTTATGTAATAGTGCTGAATTAAAAACTTCAACGTGAACTCACTCATACAAACAGCAGCTCATTGCTGTAATCTTTGACAGTCTCTCTGCGGTCATTGTGGTATTAGGCACAGTGAATTGAGCTTTCCGATTGGCCAGCGCAGGAGGCAAACTGGATTTAACCACAGATCTCCCGGTCCACCGGGTTGGCAGAGTTTGTCTTTTCAAACAATGAAATGGTTCAAAATGAGAGCACTTTGCTTACCTGGTGCACATGGCTTCTAAATCAAGTGCACCTACCTCAACGTTGGCTTTTCTACAGAAGTGTTTGGTGATCGACTATGAATTCCTTGAAGATCGACCGGTAACTGCACTAGGACATTCTGAACACACACCATAAGCCCCATTTGCCAAATGTGTCCGGCCTTTTAAAAAAAAAAGACATTCTACCCAAAAATGCATGAAAATGTAATTATGTTGACAACAAATATAACTGATGTTCACCATTGCTCTGTACGGCGATGAAGAGGAGCAAACGATGGCCTTATGCTCGTGGCTCATTCGCCCCACTGCTCGTTCTGTTAGCAACAAATATACATTAAAACTTGTCACTCTGATCTTTTTCTATTTACCCAGAGTCAGGTGAACGAATGGATATATTTTCCATGTCTATGCACGCTAGTTAGCAAATGCGCTGACACTAAATTAGCAAATTCCTTCAAACTAAATGCAGAGACATAAAAAATGGTATCCATTAATTAATCCGACTATGGGTAAGTAGAAAAAGTGCTTAATTGACAGTCTTGCACTATCCATTTAAAAGCGCGTCTCGGTAGAAATATGTCTATTTTTTTACTACTAGTGTGGTTTTACAGTCATGTCCCAATAGAGTTCCAGCAACTTGTAGAATCTATGCCAAGGCACACTGAAGCTATTCTGGTGGCTCGTGTTCTGGGGGCTCGTGTTCTGGTGGCTCGTGTTCTGGTGGCTCGTGTTCTGGTGGCTCGTGTTCTGGGGGCTCGTGTTCTGGGGGCTCGTGTTCTGGGGGCTCGTGTTCTGGGGGCTCGTGTTCTGGTGGCTCGTGTTCTGGTGGCTCGTGTTCTGGGGGCTCATGTTCTGGTGGCTCGTGTTCTGGGGGCTCGTGTTCTGGCGGCTCGTGTTCTGGTGGCTCGTGTTCTGGGGGCTCATGTTCTGGTGGCTCGTGTTCTGGTGGCTCGTGTTCTGGCGGCTCGTGTTCTGGGGGCTCGTGTTCTGGTGGCTCGTGTTCTGGGGGCTCGTGTTCTGGTGGCTCGTGTTCTGGGGGCTCGTGTTCTGGTGGCTCGTGTTCTGGTGGCTCGTGTTCTGGTGGCTCGTGTTCTGGGGGCTCGTGTTCTGGGGGCTCGTGTTCTGGGGGCTCGTGTTCTGGTGGCTCGTGTTCTGGTGGCTCGTGTTCTGGTGGCTCGTGTTCTGGGGGCTTGTGGTGGCCCAACGCCCTATGAAGACACTTTTCTGTTGTGGTTCCCTTTATTTCAGAAGTTACCTGTATCTTATCAGTGTCCTTCTCCAGTTGTCATTGTAGTGGTATGCTTTGACACTACTTTCACACCATTTGGTTCCTCGCTGGTGGTTGTGCTTCAGCAGCCACGTCACTGTCGGGGCCTGAGAACCGGTATGAAATATGACTCCACTGGGCCCCTTCGGCAGGGCCTTGCTCATTGAGCAGACATCCACGGGAAAGGCCGGCGTAATTCTCGCCATCAATTACAGTTGCTCTCCTGGGCCCAACGACAGCCGTGAGCCGCATCCGCGTGCACCCACACGCCTTACCATGGCTCAATGAGGCGGGGCACGCCGGGGAGTAAACGAGAGCGTGCAGCCATCCGGTAAATACCAAATCTATCTCCCCCTCCTCTCTCGCACCCTTTCTCTCTGTACCTTCCCACTGTGAGTGATTTCTTCTTCCTCTTTTATTCTCTCCCTCTTTGTATCGCTCAGTGTCTCCACTTCCTTATTCTCTCTTTTTCTTCCCTCTCTCTGTTACTGTCTCTGACTTTCTCTGTTCCCTCTTTCACTGCTTCTCTGCTGTTCTCGTCCTGCATCCCCCTCTCTCTTTGTAGAAAATCGTTTCCATTTCAGATGATGCCCTCTTTTCTCCTGTCCTTTTCATTTGTTCACTCTGTCGTCCAACTTTCAGAGACTGCCTCTCTCACTTCCTCCTTCACCTGGTATGTCCTCGTCTATCCTTTTAGTCGGTTCTCTCATCTCTACAGATTGAATTTTCGCTCCCTCCCTGTCATATCATTTGATGCCTGATGAAAAGATGATCGATTACGTCAGACTCTCTGCCATCAAGGAGATGATATGTTCTTGTGATGCGGAGTCTCCCCACAAGCAGGCTGGCTCAGAGGACGTGACTTGTCCAAATTGGGTCATCCCGTCATCTGAACACCCTCCTCATTTATCCTCTTCATGGCTTCTGCCGCATTGCTGACATTGCTACTGGTATGTCTACTGCTCCTTGACGTCATCACGGATATCATGATTAGGTTTAGACTGAATATGTGTTTTGGCGGAATCTCCCTCAGCCCCCAACTGAACATAGGGATTGTCTGGTGTCCTACTCATGATCATTGTCAGCTTTGTCATCACATATTCATCATAACCACTGTCGTTGTCATCATCATCATCACCGGTGCCATCATCACCATCACCACCACCTTAATCATCATTACCTTGGACATCATCACTCTTGTCATCACAGTCATCATCAATACCACCTCCGTTGATCGCATCCTAATTCTCAGGTGACTGGTAGTGGCTGCTTGAATGAGTCTGCCCGACAGTTGTTTTTCACGGCAGACGTATGGAGAGTGAGATTGCGAACACCTCCTGCTGCGATGATGTGGCAAAGCGCTGCTCGCCTCTCTAAGCCAAGACATCAATAAAGGGACTGCAACAGTGGCTCCTTCTGCCAAGTGGAGTAGAAGGGCTTTGAGCGCCACAGTGTTTCCCCACGTGAGTCTCCTCTCCTACAGAGTTGTTCCACGACGAAGACTTTCCCACCAATTAGATCAAGTGCTAGTCTCTTAACGGCGCTGTCATATTATGGGCGGCTTGTGCAAGCGACTGTTTGAATAGAGATAGGTGCACATAGAATCGCTTTAATCGGCATGTCCCTACTAGGATTTCTATTTCTATGGTGTTGCTAACTGAGTAAGTGTGCAGTCGCTAGTGATCTAGAAAAGGGGACAAGTACACGGAGCAGGGTTGGGAGGGGAAAGGGCAAGCTGCAGTGGGAAAGAGATGGCGTTTCAGCCCGTGGAGAAAGAGTGGGTGTAGCGGCTTTGGGGGGTTAGCTGTTGGGAGTGAAGTAATAGACCATCATGCACATTTATATTTGTGACCTTTTACCCTTTGCAGCTCCCACACACACACTGAACTGTGGAGTGTGTAGACACCTCCTACTACCTCTTCACTTTGTTTACCTTTAAGAGTGCTGAAGGACTTGCTTGGGTTGGGGGGCCCACTGGATTTAGGTGCCCCGGGCCTGAAATGCGTTAGTCCGGCCCTGGTTAGCTCGCTAACGCTAGCTAGTTAGTGTATCTATGTAAGTGTTGGTACTGGAGCAGGCATTTAGCTGTTGTAGCTGGCGTGGACAGTACATATTGATTTAGCCCAATCTGCCTCCTCATTTAGGGCTCAGGGAGATGAATAGCTGACTGCAAAACAATTGTGCCACCTCCGCACAATTCCGCCTACCAACCTGACACACACCCACCCTCAACGCAAGCACGCTCAAATGCTGACCACAATGTTGATTTTGTCGACCCACACCAGATGCGATCAGGACACGCAGGTTGAAATATCAACTATATTAATTTGGGGACAGGTCGAAAAGCATTCAACATTTATGTCAATTTAGCTAGCTATATTGTTGTTGCTAGCTAATTTGTCCTGGGATTTAAACATTGGGTTGTTATTTTACCTGAACTGCACAAGGTCCTCTACTCTGACAATTAATCCACAGATAAAAGGGTAAACCGAGTTTGTTTCTAGTAGTCTCCTCTTTCAAGCTTCTTCTTCTTCTTTGGACTTTATATGGCTGTTGGCAACCAACTTTAAGGTGTATTACCACCACCATACTAGAGTGTGGACCTCAGTTCATCTTTCAGTCACCCAATGTGGGTATATACTCCTAAAACCCAATGAGGAGATGGGAGAGGCGGGACTTGCAGCGCGTCTGAGTATATCAAACATTAGGAACACCATCTTAAAATTGAGTTGCACCCCCCTTTTCCCCCTCAGAACAGCCTCATTTCCTTTTGGTCTCTAGAAGGTGTCAAAAGTATTCCACATGGATGCTGGCCCATGTTTCCCACAGTTATGTCAAGTTGGCTGGATGTCCTTGACGTGGTGGACCATTCTTGATACACAAGGGAAACTGTTGAGCGTGGAAAACCCAGAAGTGTTGCAGTTCTTGACACAAACCGGTGCACCTGGCACCTGCTACCATACCCTGTTCAAAGGCACTTACATTTTTTGTCTTGCCCATTCAACATCTGAATGGCACAAACATACAATCTCATATCTCAATCCTTCTTTAACCTGTCTCCTCCCCTTCATCTACACTAATTAAAGGGGATTTAACTAGTGACATCAATAAGGGATCATAGCTTTCACCTGGATTAATCTGGTCAGTCTAAGTCATGGAACAAGCAGGTGTTCTTAATGTTTTGTACACAGTGTACATACACGTGCGCGCGCACGCACACACACCCTATTGGCTTGTACACCTATTCTAGTATCCTCTCAATGCCTTCATAAATCAAGCATTTAGTAAATGACTTTGCGCTTAGATCAAACGAGTTTGAGATCAAGTGGAGAAACAAAACAATGTTCATTTACTTTGTTTGAAATACGGCCCGTCAGGATTCGAATGCTTTTAGATCCTGGAAGTCGCACCGGCATCCGGTTCTTCCAAATGTGACTAATTGCATGTCTGTAATAGAAATGTGTCTCCTATTACACGTGATCCTCACTGACAAGTGTAGCAGATATGAGCAGGCTTGTCATTGCTAGTATCCATTGTGTGGTGACGATCAACTGTCTTGGGACCTGGAGTAGTCTCACACCCATGCCCAACGAAGACCTTGGTTGGGTAATAGTTATCACCTTAGCTATGGGAGTGTGTCATTTGTGTTGGTCTGTGTCCATGGTCTGCCAGACAGAGACTGTCACAGTACGTTAGGCAAGCCCACTGACATACAGTACACTACAAGCAGCAACAAAGTCCCTTTCATTCATTATTGCAATGAGAGGTCCCGGCTCGATCTGCCAGGTTATCTGTGACTCAAAGGCAGCTATTTCAGGTGACATTACCTCAGGTCTTATTCAAAGCTCTGTAGCGAGATGTGCTGTGAATCAAGTGGTGTCCCACACCATGAATTATGCAGCACTTTTCCCTTTCTTTATTTCTCTCCCTCTTTACAAATCTCTCTCTCTCTCTCTCTCTCTCTCCCCCTACAATGTGATTTTCTGGATTTTTTTTTATTTTTAAATTTTGTCTGTCATAATTGAAGTGTACATATGACAGGCCTCTCTCATCTTTTAATGTGGGAGAACTTTTGTGCACAATTGGTGGATGCCTAAATACTTTTTTTCCCCACTGTATATATATATATATTTTTTTTTTACATTGTTTGCTAACTGATACGTGACATGTATTAATTCCTAAATAACATTTATTTTGCCAAAAATGTGGGGCTCAAAATTGAATGAGGTGTCGCCACTGCCTCGGTAATTCTCTTGCCCAATAGAACACGTAATGTGAAAACATGCCTGATATTCCAAGAATTGATTCTTGTTGCGCCCGGCCTAGGTTAAAGTTTTGCGGGACATTGTAGCCTGTATAGGCCAACACATGGCCATTGCTGTGGTGAGAGAAAGAAGCGCACCTGTATCTCTCACAGAACTAGAATAAGATTCACTTTCCCTCTCTGCTCTGATCGACATGTCCCTGCAACTCTCACCTCTCCAGCGTTGCACTTCATTGCCGCGGTAACCCTGATAAATTGAAATACATTTACCAAAGTTATAGAATTACTCCTGTCTGTTCAGAAAGAAATTCAATCTTTCAGAAAACTACACCAGGAGTAGGCCTATAATTTAGCCACAGCGGATCAATAGCATATTATTATTTGTTTTTGTTATACAATATGTGAGTCTCCACACACCTAGGTCTATGCTATTGATGGGTTTGTCAGTGTCAAAGTAGCCATTTTGTTCATTTGTGAGGTATTAAAAAAGATTCTGCTAAAGTCTCCAGTCATCTAAAATAATGTACATTTGCATGAAATGCATTTATAAAAGGCCCATGTATGCAATGTATGCAAGCACCTCTACTCTACTGCTCTATGCCAGCACGCAAAACCGGTGATATGTATGCAATCCTTTATTCAACTTTTTTTTCTATTACCTCTAAGGCCCCCAGGTCACCCCCCTCCCGGCACCTCCCAATTTACAAGTTAAGCACTGGGGTTAGTGTTAGGGTTGGGTTTAGGGTTAGGAGTTAGGGCTAGGTTTCGTTTTAGGGTTTTGGAGTTAAGGTTAGGTTAGGGAAAATAGGATTTTCAGTTGTTTGGTCCCCTTAAGGATAATAAAATAAATGTTTGTGAGGATTGGTGTGTGTGTGCGCTCGTGCATTACGAGCGTGAGTTATGAGTTATGCTCATGAGGGCCACACCTTGTACAGCCTACGATTTAGATCTGGCAAAAGCTTTCCAGATCAAGAACCATAATCCACTTTGCTGCAATGCCCCTGCAATGCAACATCCTTTGTCCTTAGTCTCTCTGTGCGTGTGTGTGTGTCCCTAGTGTCGGTGTGTATGTGCGTGCGCGTGTGTCTATTTCACCATTGCTTGCCAGCAAGAGAAAGTGAGAGGACCGTGGAAGAAGAAACTCAGATCCCCTCCTCTCAGCTCATGAAAAATTGCTGGGAAAGGGCAAATATTTGAGCGCAGCCGATAGAGCGCTACGGTTAGTCCCTAATACATACAGCTCAATTCTCCCAGGTGCTCCAATGCGGTCTTCTCCACTGAAGCAAACCTGCCTGGAAAAATGCTTACAGCTGTAAGAAGAGTGAGGGAAAGAAAAAGAGGAAGAGAGAGACACAGGGTTGATTGAATTAAGTCGTTCTTAAATGAATCGCTGCTTTTGCCCGCCGTCCAGTATTATAGCTGTGCTCATAAATGTAATGGGACACGCACGGGTATGTATCCGATTTTAGATGAGCTCATAGTGTCTGCCCTGCAGAAACGTCTAGCCTCTTGCCGGAGTGTTCATCAGTTAATTTATTTGCCTCATGTAACCTCACAGAGATATTATTTAATCAAGAAGGGCATAGAAGTTCATTTGAGCACCGTCCAGTCCAACATGAAGACATTCAGTCCAGCTTTACATGATCTCCCCTTATTTTTTGGCCCTCTAAAGCTTCTTAGGGCTAGGGCCCTAGTTTCCCAATTTCCACCTGAATGACGTGCCCAAAGTAAACTGCCTGTTGCTCAGGCCCAGAAGCCAGGATATGCATATAATTGGTACCATTGGAAAGAAAACACTTTAACGTTTGTAGAGCTGTTAAAATAATGTAGGAGAATATAACACAATAGATATGGTAGGAGAAAATCCATTCATACACTTGTGACGAGATCACCAACGTGACCAGCAAGATCCTGGCCAAGGTGGGCCGCAACCTGCACAACCAAGCCCACCATCCTCTCTGGCTCATCATAGAGCAAATCAAAGCCCACTTCTACCGTGCCTACATCATGCGCTAGGGCAACCCGCTGTACTCGGTCCACGACAACCTCAGTCCGGTGGTGACGATGGAGCAGAATTTCGACAGCCTGCTCATCCGGGCCGACCACTCCCGCCGGAAGCGACGCGTCAGCTACTACCTCAACCGGGGCACCATGCTGCACGCTCACATCTCGGCCCACCAGAGGGAGCTGGGTGTGCTCGGTACTGGACCGCTTCCTGCTGGCGGGCGAAGTGTAACCGAGGGACGAGATTGACGCCAGCCACTACCCCGTGTTCCATCAGATGTTGGGCGTGCGCCTCTTCTCTAACTACCAGGTCAGTATTGGGCTTTTCACACTAATGAGCCGAAACCAAGCCAAGGCAAACCAATCTGCACTGAGTTGACGTGGTTGTGCATCCACCATAGTTTCTGGAACCCTGCTGAAAAGGACAATGTGAAGAAGAAGAAAGAAGAAGAAAAATCGTAGCAAGAGGACAGCTTGGTTCAGGTGAAAAGGGTATAGAGTTATAGTAAAAGAGAACTAGGGAACTTCAGTATCATGTCCCCATAAAGCTTTTGAAATCAAAACAAATGCTGGTGGAGTTAAGGTACGGGAACATTTAAACTAAACATAACACTGCCTTGAGTAGCTACAGTTTTATTGATTAGCTTCTCCTCCAGACCACAAAGTCAAGGCCTTCTATGTAGGGTCACAACAAGGCCAACAAGAGTTGGACTCACAATGTAGGATGAATACAGTATCCCATTGTTACACAACATCGAGCACTACAGTTTTATCGATTGCATATGCTTTGCTGAGTACTGCAAAGACATTGAGAAGTAAACTTAGATACACATACAGTAATTCATTCTACATTAAGTCCAATCATCAGCCATATTAACAGCATTAGCAGCAGTGTTGTTTTGAAGAGTTGTCTCTGAAATATGTGTGTGTGTGCATGTTTTTCAGCTGCTTGCCAAGGTTTTGAGTGGAGAGGGTCTCTCTTCGAGAGCGGGGTGAGCCAGACCCCTCAGAAGCAGGAGACCTGAAACAGACCCTTGACCGTATGGTCAGACACCTGTTTGGAGAAGGTAAACAACGTTTCAAGTTCATGGATGCCCACGTACCCACAATATTGATACCCCATGGTAGTCAACATAATTCTCCATGCAGCATTCACCTACCAAGGTTCTGTTCCAATACTTCTTCCCTTCCTTGAAATGGTCTGGCATGACGGCATTGGTGAAAGCTTGCTCGATTAACTCTTCTGGATTACACTGTCATTTTAGAGCAATGATTACTTCATGGAAGGAGGGAAGGATACATTTAAAATTGTTTTAACAGGCCCATAGTCCTCTTAGGTCATTGGTCTCTTGAAGGAAATGATGCAGGGAAATGTAACCTTTTGATTATTTTGGGATCAGTCCCTCGACCTTTGTCTCAACCCGTCCTTTCCTCTCCTTCATCTCATCTCTCTTGTCTGTGCCAGAGCTGGAGATCCGCTGGGCGGAGTGTTAGTTCCCATTCACACATCCCTCCTTTGAGATAGAGGTGCATTTCCAGGATGACTGGCTGGAGGTGTTGGACTGTGGGGTGATGGAGCTGGTGAGCATGGCTGTGGACACACATGCAAATATACACAGAGAAATGCACACACTCATGCACATTGGGCCGCAAGTAACCTAGCGGTCAGAGCGTTGGGCCAGTAACTGAAAGTTTGCTAGTTCGAATCCCCTGCCAACCAGCCGACTATGTAAAACATCTGTCGAACTGCCCTTGAGAAAGGCACTTGACCCAGGGTCACCGTCAATAATGGCTGACCCTGGCCGTGACCTAACTCTCCAAGGGTGTGAGATATGCAAGAAACACATTTCCATTTCACACCTCACACTTGTACAGGTTACACACTTGTACATGTGTGAAACAGGACAAATATAAGCACCCCCATATGCGCAAATACTCGCACACGAACGCATACACACAGACACACACTCATACACGCTTGCAAACACACATGCCCGTACTGTATACACAAACATAAACTCGTACTGTAGGTCTTGCATACACTTACTCTTTCTCTCTCACACACGCACGTACGCATGCACACACTCTCACACACATGCTTTAAAAAATACTCTTGCGCGTGCACACACACACACACACACACACACAAACAACCAAAACAACAGATTACTCTTCACAGATTTGGCTCTGCGGTACAAAAGAGATAACTCTCGCGGTTTTGCCCTTGAACAAAGCTGTGTGTTGACGTGCCTCAATAAACATCCCACTTGTCTAGAAATCAATAATACATGAAATGGACGCCAAAACAACATGACTCCTGTTTAGCTATAGTGTTTGCTCTCTTCCCACACAACGAAGGCTGTTGTGGCTGAGGTCGTTGCGGTCGAACCTTTCTCCTCCGTCTTCGACCCTGCTGCAATGCAGTCACACTTCCTGCCTCCACCAGCAGATGGCAGTGTTGTGCAACTGAGGGGTGCGGGTGAGCCTTGGGGTGGTGCGATTCCTGTTTGGGGAGTGTGTGGACGGAGACACTCTCTGGGGCCCCAGGGGACGGGGGGTCTGGTTCAGCGGCCCAGACAGAGGCTTGTTTCCGGGGGGAGAGGACCTTGAATGACCCCCTCACGCTTCAGCAGTAGCTTGCAGCCAGCGAGCCTTCCATCCCTAGACTGTTACTAAAGGTATTAAAGAAGAGGGAATATGTTTGGAGATCTCCTTGATTCCAGCTCTGCACTACAGTGGAAAAACCCTCTCAACACTCAGCTCCTAGCCTTTCACCTCCAGACATATTAAACAGTTTTGTCCAATTGGCTCAGGCTCTGCCTGCTCATGACACTGTTCCACAAGTGCCTAATTCACATTGTAGAGCCAAACTGAGCCCAGCCAAGCTGTATTGGGCTGGCCTGGTTTCGCCTCCACAATAGTTGCTGGAACCATGATGTAAAGGACAATGTGAAAAGAAAATATATGGGCAAGAACAGTATGCTTTGGGTCGGCCCTTATAGTGTGAGGCAAAAGACGTTTCACATTATAGGGAAAACTGTTTAGATACTGTTTAGACTTATATTGTCTCACAAGCCCAAACTTCTAAGATACCATTCCAAAGCCCGGGAAAGTTCTCAGAAAGACAATCAAAAATGATAGAGTATGGCAGAGTAGATGGAAGGTGCTGACGCTGCGTCAAAACCAGAGACGTTGTGTGTACAAAAAAAAAAAATGCATCAGATAGATTTCCATTGGAAAGGTCAGTGTTCTGTTTGTTATGATTCGGGAAAAGTAATTCTACTCTGTGTGAAACGTCCCTGAGTTTAATGTGAGAACCCTGGCAGGTTTAACCCTGTTGTGTGGTTTTAATGAAGCCGTCTTATTGTTATGAGCTCTGCTGGAGCACACCGTTGAATGGTGCAAAACAAACAACTCCATTCCAATCTTGTGCATCAGATTGTAAAACATAAGGCTCCATTCCAAGATTGTGTGTTGGATGCTACAAAACTAACGGCTCCATTCCAACATTGTGCGTCGACCACATTGCTCTCCCTGAGTGCTGAGTGCTTCTTCCAACAGGCCTTAGTTGATGGGCCCGGAGTTTGGAAGTGTGTACACTTGTTGGTGCAGTCATCATCTGGCTTATTTTGGAACCTACCGCCGACTGTGCTCTCTGGCATTTTGAGGGAGTCAATAATTGAACACCCCTGACCTCATCCCAACAAAGACACTCTGTTTTGTTAACCCCCCCCCCCAAAAAAAGGAGAAAGGAAAGCATTCGTTCCACATTTTGTTTTCTCTCTCTCGCTTTCCATTTTCTTTATTTCTCTCCCTCTTTACAAATCTCTCTCTCTCTCGCTCTCCCGCCGCCCCGATTTTCATTTTGGAGCAACTCAACTGGAGCAACGTTTTGAGCAACTTTCGGTGCAATTTAGCCGGATGCACTGTAGAATCAGTGATGTGTGCATCCCAACCCATTTCTGACATGGTGCCTCCTTAAAAATAGCTTTTTGTCAGGGCAATGCCAGAGTCTCTCTCCTTTTTTATTATTATTTTTTTAACAAAAGAGACGTCCCTTGCAATACTATTTATACTTCATCTATCAATTCAACGTAGGAGGGTCTGTGCAAAAAGCCTTTTGTCTTTATGACACTGCTACTGGGGTTAAATTGTTGTACAAAACATTTGTCATGCCATTTTCTGTCTGTTATGATTCATAAAAAGCAATGCTACTCTGTGAGCAATTACTACTCTATCTTTGAAGAACTCATGTTGAACCCGCGGGATGTAGTTTGGGGGTGCTGCGATTTTTCGCCAACGGACAAATATTGGTCTTTTAATACAGGACTAGTAGCTCTTTTTTTGGTATATATACAGTACTAGTCAAAAGTTTGGACACACCTACTCATTCAAGGGTTTTTCTTTATTTCTACTATCTTCTACATTGTAGAATAATAGTGAAGACATCAAAACTTTAAAATAACACATATGGAATCATGTAGTAACCAAAAAAGTGTTGAACAAATCAAAATATATTTTATATTTGAGATTCATCAAAGTAGCCACCCTTTGCCTTAATGACAGCTTTGCACACTCTTGGCATTCTCTCAACCAGCTTCACCGGGAATGCTTTTCCAACAGTCTTGAAGGAGTTCCCACATATGCTGAGCACTTGTTGGCTGCTTTTCCTTCACTCTTCAGTCCTACTCATCCCAAACCGTCTCAATTGGGTTGAACTCGGGTGATTGTGGAGGCCAGGTCATCTGATGTAGCCCCCTACTTCCCGCGGCTATGGTTGAAACCCTCATTGTTTATGTTAACTTTGGAAATTGGTCAATCGTAATAGGTGAGTGTGTTGCTGTTGTGATTAATACTATATAATGTTTAATATTCCTTGTTTTTTGTGTGTTTGAATTTATTATTGCTTCCCATTAGCTGCTGCCAGAGTCTATTTTGGACTTGGAAACTGTGACGAGACCCCTGGTGGCATGTCTTGTGGGGTATGCATGGGTGTCTGAGCTGTGCACTCGTCACTTTAACAGACAGCTTGGTACTTCCAACATGTCAATCCCTCTCACTAAGACAAGTGGTGATGCAGTCATCCGAAAAGGTGTCAAAGTTATATATAAAAGTTATGCCAACAGAGCTACAGTAATCCTTTAGCCAGATGTGTAATGCCAGAAGCTTGCTGAATCTTTTGCAGCCGCGTCCCAGCTACAGCACAGGGCCTGAAATAATCTGCTGTTGTTTGGAGTCTTTCAGAGCTAGAATCAGTTCTTTAAAATCCCATTTCAGCAGTTCTGAGCTAGCCCTCCTAATGCCGTTTTGACCCCACATGAACTACGATAACATCAGGACACAGTAGCTGTCATAGAACGGTAGGAAGCAGCCTTGTAATTTCCTGCACTCGTGCTCAAGGATAGCACAGGGTTTTTGACCCGGGAACCAAGATTTCTCATCATAGAGCTGCCAATGATGACAGTTGGTGAAATGGTCGAGAAGGTCCGGTTCTTTTTCCGCCTACAGGGGTATATAGTAGTCCCCTCGAGGACCGATGGGAGGTGAGACCCGATAGACCCGAGCCAGCCATATAATCCATTGTGGCTGATGGGGCCGGGGTTTCGCACCCTCACGGTCCAACCCAGGATCACCCTGGGTTGGAAACAGGGTAGAGGCCGATGGCACTGCAACCTCCGAGCCCAAGGGGATGAAGATGTTTTATGTCTGGATTGGGCTTCCTAAAGCCAAAGAAGCCATGTTCACCATTGACCACTGCCTTCCATTAGGCTTACGATAGATGATGGGATTACATTGCTGGATAGATTGATTGGAGACTGGGGCATGCGCTATGTCCTCTAGAAGCGTTGGTCCTGTTCAATTTTCCACATTCGGGGGAGACTTCCTCAGTGTGAGGTCCCTGTGAAGCACAGGCCAGTCAGTCAAAGAATGGTGACAGGGCTGTGATTCTCTCACCGTATTAGAAATGTAGAGATGGTGGAAGTGCAATGCGGAAATTTGCTTGCTTTGGCTACACAGCTGTATCCTATAGTCCTCCGCAAGTAGGCAGTTGTTGAAAATCTGGTCGGCCCACAGTGTCCCGGAAAAGAGGCATAGTGAACACAACTCCTACAACGCAGGAAGCATTCACCTCTTCCTCTGAATGGGGAGGCCTCCATCCAATCAGCTATCTTTGTTAGCTTGATGGCTAGCAGCTTAGCTTGCTAGCTAAAGTTACCAAGTCTGTCAAGCAGGCTTTAAACCGTCTGTTAAGCGGGATTCCCGGAACAAGAAATAGCAGTCCTAGCTGTAAAAAAGATAACTGTTGTGTCTTAATGTGCTCTAACAGATAGGTGTACACGTAACATGTTCTTGTATCCACTGAAAACGGCATTTTTTCATAAAGGAAGCACTCGAGCTTCACTTCCTGTTTGCATCTGGTAAATAAAAAGGTGCTATCAGAATGGGATTCATATTTTCCAGTTTCGATACCGGGAATAGTTATATTTATCCTAAGAGTCCCGAGAAATACCGCAAGTGCCCATTTTAAAGCGCTTAAAACCATTTCAGAGCAAATTACATTTAGTTTTAGTAATGATAGAGTAAGTATCATTGATCACCAATTACATTGTTGTGAATTGCGAAAAAGCCTGTTCATGAATTCCAAGCATTATCATGTTCCTCAATTAATTCAGTGTATTTCAGCAGTGGGCTGTCTCAAAACAGAGTGCGCTCAGGATGCACAGAGCGCACCCAGAATATAGAATTGCCGACTCATACAAACTGTGTAATAGCAGTCAAATTACAAAAAGTCAAATGACTAAAGTTCCCTAAGCTTGCTAGATAACCTCCTTCAATGAATGACAGAATACCTCCTATATTTGTCAAAATCGAGTTGATGATTATACAGATAGCAGATCGGCTCATGAATAATGAGGAGATGATGACAATACACTGAACAAAAATATAAACCAAACAAGCTTCAAGCTTCAACACTCCTTCCGAGGCCTCCAACTGCTTTTTAATGCAAGTAAGAGCATGCAAGTAAAGTGCATGCTCTTCAACCGATTGCTGCCCGCCTGACTAGCATCACTACTCTGGATGGTTCTGACTTAGAATATGTGGACAACTACAAATACCTAGGTGTCTGGTTAGACTGTAAACTCTCCTTCCAGACTCACATTAAGTATCTCCAATCCAAAAATTAAATCTAGAATCGGCTTCCTATTTTGCAACAAAGCCTCCTTCACTCATACTGCCAAACATACCCTCGTAAAACTGACTATCCTACCGATCCTTGACTTCGGGGACGTCATCTATAAAATGGCCTCCAACACTCTACTCAGCAAACTGTATGCAGTCTATCACCGTGCCATCTGTTATATCACCAAAGCCCCATATACTACCCACCACAGCGACCAGGACGCTCTCGTTGGATCGCCCTCACTACATATTCGTCGCCAAACCCACTGGCTCCAGGTCATCTATAAGTCTATGCTAGGTAAGGCCCCGCCTTATCTCTGCTCACTGGTCACCATAGCAACACCCACCCATAGCACGCACTCCAGCAGGTATATTTCACTGTTCATCCCCAAAGCCAACACCAACACATGGCGGCACCATACCCAGTCATGTGAAAACCATAGATTAGGGCCTAATGAATTTATTTAAATTGACTGATTTCGTACTATGAACTGTAACTTAGTAAAATCTTTGAAATTGTTGCATCTTGCGTTTATATTTTTTGTTCAGTATAGTTTAAATATCAAGGTATCTCAATGGGGACCAATTCTGTCATACAAATATCCATATCTACTCTCAAACCGTTTGTTGACCACACGTTATCTACCCAAGCTCTCATATGGGAAGCAAATACGAGACAACACAGAGAAGCAGGGGATATCTTGACATGCATAGGCAAGAGACGTGATTTGATTATGCAACCGATATACAGTATTACAGAATAAAGTTAGGAGTTTTCATGCGAGTAAGGATTTTGGGTTTCAGTGGGATTGGGACTGGATAGAAAAATAGCCAAGTGTAACGCTAAATGAGTGAATGGGTGTGGAGTCAGGCGCAGAGAGCAAAGGATACGGGAAAAACACGCTTTAATGTCCAGAAAAATCACAAGAACAAAAATAGGCAAAATCAAGTGAAAAATAAAAAAGGACAGCGAGAAACCCGAAATGCAAACACTAACTACTCTAACACATACAGACGAACACGCCCGCACAAACAGAAGCGGGCTGAACTAACTTAAATAACCCCACCCTAACAACCAAACAAGAAACAGGTGAAACCAATTAGACAAAACCAAACGAACACAGAACAATGGATCGGTGGCAGCTAGTAGAGCGGCGACGACGACCGCCGAGCGCCACCCGAACCAGAAGGGGAGTCACCCTCGGTAATATTCGTGACACCAAGGCTCAAGGATAGGAGGAGATAACAATTCAGAGGCATGAGGAGAAATGGAAACAGACTTCAGGTCTATGACAGAGATGCATTTTTGTGACTGTCTGAAAACTCACAATGACAGCTCAAAGAGACACATTATTTTATCTGTAGGGATTTCCTGTAGGGTTTATTAACTGCATTTGGGTCGCTTGTGTAGTTCGGCAGTGTCAACTATGTGTGTGCTTTGAATTTATGCAGACTTTGTGTGAAGTAAATACGCTGGGCTAAAGGCTTCCATGCGACAACCTGTTTGTATAATGTGCTATTACATTTTTTTTTGCTAATCGTATGCTGCTCGCGTTGCGTTTTTTGTTGAATTGCATTAGTGCCGACATTGGGGAGAAATGTTGTAATTTCCCGGGTTTTGTCATAAAAGAATTCTGGGAAATGTTCCCGGGACAGGCTATATTATCCAATCAAACCCACACACAGTGTTTTAAATTGTACCAGCAATGCAACTTGGTGTTTTTAACAACTATTGTTGTCAAACATGATTGACTTGATTATGTTTTAAATATAGTTGTGATTATTTTTCTTCTCACACTATTAAAGTTTTTTAATCTTTGAAACCCAGTAGCCTTGTTCATCAGGGCACACCATGGCAAAAGGTTTTAAAGAGCGTTGCCACGCAAAACGAAAACCAGCATTTCTTATTAGACACGTTCAAATAGTATGTCCGCATTTTTAGTCGTTCTGGAATATTTTCTTCCGTTTCGTGACTTTTGAACACAGATCCTTTGTGTTCTACTGTTGACTATCTTCATGTGGCTGTTTGTACGTAGAATTGACAGCTGGTTGCAGTGGGAAATATCATCTGTTCCATTGACTGTAATTGGGATTGTTTATGGCTCTGTAGACCCTGTTTATTCCACCTGCAACGCTCTCACTGGGAAAATGAATAGGCATGCAAAACTGGGGTGACACATTATGTCGCTATGAACTCCATCTCTAGAGCCATCAGCATGTCTGGGAGGGAGCACCCCGTCCACTTTTTAGGGATACGGCTAATTCAACCTAGCTTTCTTTTCCGCTGAAAACCGGATGTGGGAACTCCACTCAGGCGTCTTTTTACGCCTGCTGCGTTAGGATGGGGTGGGTGTGTGTGTGTGTGTGTGTGTGTCTGTGTCATTTTAATGGGACCAGTCCACACTGGAGTGGAGAGTGATTGCATATCAATGGAAGTGTCCTTCTGCCCTTGGGCTCTGTTGCCATGCTCTTGACATTAATGCATGGGAGAGGCTTTTTATTCAATGACTTTGTCAAACTACACACACACAAACCACGTGCCCACATATGCACACACAGACCCACACCTGCATTCTCTCCTTTAAGTCTCTATCCCAAGTTCCCTCTCTCATTCTTCCCCTCTTCACTGCAGGGACTTTGTTAACCGCACCCTGCCACTCTCATTCTCTCTCTCTCTCTAACACACACACACACATGCATACAGACACCCACACTCTTACACACTAGCTCCTCATTCTCACTCTCTCAACTCTGTCTCTCTCCCTCTCCCTCTCCCCCCATTTCTTCACTGCGGCAGATCAGTGTGCCTCCCGTTTCCAAGGCAACTCCTCATTCAGTCCCCTCACACACACGCACCCTCGCACACTCACACATGCAGGCACTCCCCCTTTCTCTTTGGAGCAGTGAGACAATAAGAAAAAGCTGGCAGAGTGAGAGCGAGAGAGGAAAAGAGAGAGATAGAATTAAACATGTAGCAGGGGTCTCTCCAGACGGGACCAGCAGCCGGGATGCCAGCGGGGGTGGGGGGTTGTGGGTGTGTGTGTGTGTGTGAGGTGGTTATTTATTTGTCTCTCGAGCGTGACCAGCCATATGCGTAACGTGGACGAAGCGTGCCACAGGCTTGGGGTTAAGGGACGGATCAAAGGAGGAGGGATGGATGGATGAAGTAAGGGAGGGGGAGATGGGGTCTCCAGTCTCCATTAGTGCTGGCTTAGTTATTCATTAGAGCGCCGGTGTGTAATCCCCTCATTCACATCTATTCCACAGGGAGCTGAAGGGGGGACAAGGGTGTGTGTGGTGGAAGGGGTGTGCTACTGAGGGTCTCCCCAGATACCGGCCACAGCATATGGGACCCGGTGTTAATGACGGCACACGTCCCTCCCCCCTCCGCCTCAGGTTAGTCACGCCCCGGAGGGCACGAAAGGTCTTCTGTTGTGGAGGGGGAGGCACCGCCAATGTGATTAAAACCGTGTTCGGGTGACAATTAACGGCCCTTCAAGTCCCCGTGCCAGAGGGCCCGAGGGCTCAAGGGATAGCAGAGGGGCGTGGGGCGTGTGGATAGGCTGGTCGGATCGAGGTTGGTTCAGGTGGCACCTTCAGTCTTAATGCCTCCCTCCCCTTTCCACATCCATTTTTTTCCTGAATAAATCATGTGCACATTCTGACCCACCCCCTCTCGATGTCTCCACCCACATTACACCTTCTTCTGTCAGATCGGGGATTTTATTTCCCTTCATTGACGGTTTACTCAATTCCCCCCCTGACTGTCTACCCGCGCCCATCTTTTTTTAAATGATTAAAGCCAGTTCCCCCTTGTTGGAGAAGGATGCATGGATAAAGGTGAAGGGAAATAAAGCGCTGCTGATGAGTGATTAGGATGGGAAAAGATGTAGATCGAGGTAGAGCCAAGCAAGGATCGATTAAAAACAATACATATTAACAGTCAGTGATTGGTATCTCTACTGAGAGACAGTACACAAAGAGAATATCTGTAGACTGTAATGGAGAGAGAGAGATACAGAGAGGGAATGCAGGAGGGGAGGCAGAGAGAGGGAAAAGAGAGACAAGAAGCAACCAGTCAACACTGTGACCCCTTATGTTTTGTTAAGGTGGCAACTCCTCCCACTCTCTGGCCCTTAACCCCAAAGCAATTGGCACGTGGCCCCTCCCCCTCCTCTAGCCCCAGTCCCAGTGGTCCCACTGGAGGCAATCACTGGTGGGACAGGATGGAGACAGCTGGTCCACACACACGCGCGCACACACCAGCTACAACCCCCTGTCCCCTGGGTTTGCAGGGGCCAGAACGAACATTTGTTTGTGCAGCGTTCCATTTCAGCCAGCTTGCAGAGGCAGGGGCCAAATAGACCCAGACATTTAAGGAGAAAAATACTAACAGAGAGAGCAAGATGGATAGAGTGAGGGAGAGAGGTTGTCATTGAGAGGGCAAAATGGAGGTAAAAGCAGTAGAGTCATTGTGGCCTAGTTAAAACACCGGCTTGATGCAGTGGCTTAGGCCCCCTATTGCTCAACATGTTTTATATATATATATATATATTCACTGATATGCTCATTATGCGTGTATATGCATAATTGCATGAAAGATGATCCCGAGGTGGAGGTCTATGTATCTTTGATGCAAACTTTTCTCATTTCTTAGTGTGGAATAATTTGCTATTGTTATTCATATCCAGCTCCTTTGTCCTGTAAATACAGAACCCTTATGCCAGATACCTTACAATTCCTGCCCTTGTCCAGTTTAGATTTTCATCCTTCTGAGTTGCTATTGATTCAGTCTTTATCCATTTGTTTTGCCCTTTTGAGAAGACAAAAGGCACGAAATGGGAGAGAACATTTTTGAACCAAGTAAAATTGATAAACATTGATTTAATTTTTTCCACGGTATGCATTGACGATTTCAAAAGGTTTCAATAGGCCTTGTTTTTAGTCAGAACAGCCTTAGTTCAACCAATGACGCGCAGAAGCTACTGAAGTGGAGTGGACTTTGGACAGCAGTAATTCAGCTTTAAAAGGTCATACCTTATATGTTATATTCTTATAATTTGTAAAACAAAAATGAACACCTTTTTTTTTACGCCTTTTCGTGATATCCAATTGGTAGTTACAGTCTTGTCTCATTGCTGCAACTCCCGTATGGACTCGGGAGAGGCGAAGGTCGAGAGCCGTGCATCCTCCGAAACACGACCCTGCCAAGCCGCACTGCTTCTTGACACAACGCTCGCTTAACACAGAAGCCAGCCGCACCAATGTGTCGGAGGAAACACCGTACACCTGGCAACCGTGTCAGAGTGCATTGTGCCTGGCCCGCCACAGGAGTCACTAGAGCGCGATGAGACAAGGGACAACCCGGCCGGCCAAACCCTCCCCTAACCCGGACGACTCTGGGCCAATTGTGCACCGCCTCATGTGTCTCCCGGTTGCGGCCAGCTGCAATACAGCCTGGGATCGAACCAGGATCTGTAGTGACACAGCTAGCACTGCGATGCAGTGCCTCAGACTGCTGCACCACTCGGGAGGCCCCCATATATTATATTCCCCCATATATTATAGCTTTTCCAAAGCTCAAAGGGCTTATATTTTCTTGTGAACTCAAACGTAACACCATCCAACGTTTTTAGTCTGTTTGAGTGGTAGTCCATGGTCATGAGCTGGGATAGTGTGTCATAATATCTACTAGAAGTTTGGAGCAATGTTGTCTTTATCTACAGTGAGCGTTCATTAAATGGTCTGTCTGCTTTGTCTGTGTATGAGAGAGAGCGAGAGATTTTGTGTGTGTGTGTGTGTGTGTGTGTGTGTGCAGGCCCTTCGCTGACTCAGCAATCAATGGAGTAAGATATGCGATGTGAGGCGCATCGTAAACGCGGGCCGGGGAAGGAAGGATGGCGTCTGGCACCTCGCCAGCATGGGGAAATCGACAGACAAGGAACAAAGCACTCTGGAAAAGGAGACAAGCTCTATGCTTGTAAAAAGTCATTCGTAGAAACAGGGTCTATCAGTCGCGAGTCTCCGCTCAGCAAACAAATACTAGTGGTTTGAAACTGGAGTCAGTGAGCCAGGTAAACACTGCTTGAAATGTGTTGGTGAGGAAAGGTGGAGAACAGGGAGGGAGGGAGGGAGGGAGGGAGGGGGAGAGTCTATAGAAGACACTGACGGTGAGAAGACACCGTGTGCTACAGCATGGTAGCATGTGTCGCATCACCTGTCATTCACACTTCTACCCCTGCTTCGAACTGTGAAGGTGGTGTGTGTGTGTGTGCGCGCGTGTCTGTGCGTGAGTGAAAGCGTGTGTGTTTTACTAACACAGATGTTTATTCTCTACGAGATAGGAATGCAAGCTAATGAAGATATACATGAGTGCAGCAATTATATTTAATGAGCGCACGCCACTTGTGCATTGCGGTTTTACCGAGGTGGCATAAGAGATGTGCGGGGGCCTCGAAAGCCCGTTTCGCCAAACGATGCTGTTGCGGTTGTCATGGCATTATTAATCGATCAGCTTATTTTTGTTAATTTGTTTCGCCCGCGACGCGGGCGACGGGGGGAGCCGTCTGCGTGGGAGCGTGAGAGACGAGAATGCTAATTATAACACAAGTGGCGAGCAAAGGCGGAGAGGGAACAGACGAGTGGCAACACCACAGCAACTCTACCTTTCCCTTAGTCATGTCGGGCTGCAGGCCCGTGGCAGCTTGTTCCTTTGTCCAGGCTCTCGTTAATGAGCGGGGATATGGGATAAGAGCCGTCACTGTGTTAATCCGCTTCAGGAGCTTTGAAAAAAAAGCCTTTTCTGCAGTGAAATGTGCTGTACCACCGAGTCTGCAGCAGCAGCTGCACGAACACAGCCATTGACATTTGTCTCAAGCCCAGGTGGGGGCAAAGACCGATAGATGATATGGAGAGAGAATTCAATGGTACAGGGATGAACTGTGCCCCGGCGGCCAAAACAGTATGGATGTTGTCTCCAATATGGATGTTGTCATGGTTGTAGTCTGGTTATCAAACCAGATAACGTTAAAAAAATATGACATCTTTCCCTATTGTCAGAAACAATAAGGTTACCTGGTGTAAACAGAGACAATTTGGATGTCATCTGGTAATGTCTTCTCAACCAGAAAACCAGAAAATGATGTCAAGACATCATGTGCCAGATTGTGCCTGCTGGATGCAAAATAGCTTGAGGCTGAGCTGGTTATCAAAGCCCATCAAGCTGAAATTCTTCCACCAAACAGTGTGTTGCTTTGTGCCCAGATAAACAATGTAGCCCTGAGGGGGCATCAAATGGGCATTTATGGAGTAAAAGCACGTGTACAGTGCATTCGGAAAGTATTCAGACCCCTTGACTTTTTCCACTTTGTTACTTTATAGCCTTATTCTATAATTGATTAAATTGTCGTCGTCCCCCCCCCCTCAATCTATACACAACGCCCCATAATGACAAAGCAAAAACAAATGTATTAAAAATAATAAACTGAAATATCACATTTTACATAAGTATTCACACTCTTTACTTAGTACTTTGGCAGCAATTACAGACTCGAGTTTTCTTGGGTATGACGCTACAAGCTTGGCACACCTGTATTTGGGGAGTTTCGCCCATTCTTCTCTGCAGATCCTCTCAAGCTCTGTCAGGTTGGATGGGGAGCATTTCTGCACAGCTATTTTCAGGTCTCTCCAGAGATGTTAGATCGGGTTCAAGTCTGGGTTCTGACTGGGCGACTCAAGGACATTCAGAGACTTGTCCAGAAGCCACTGCTGCATTGTCTTGACTGTGTGCTTTGGGTCGTTGTCCTGTTGGAAGGTGAACCTTCGCCCCAGTCTGAGTGCTCTGGAGCAGATCAAGGATGTCTCTGTACTTTGCTCTGTTAATCTTTCCCCCGATTCAGACTCGTCTCCCAGTCCCTGCCGCTGGAAAACATCCCCACAGCATGATGCTGCCACCACCATGCTTCATCATAGGGATGGTGCCAGGTTTCCTACAGACTTGGCATTCAGGCCAAATAGTTTGTGTCATCAGACCAGAGAATCTTACTTCCATGGTCTGAGAGTCCTTTAGGTGCCTTTTGGCAAACTCGAAGTGGGTTGTCATGTGCTTTTTACTGAGGAGTGGCTTCCGTCTGGCATATCTTCCATAAAGGCCTGATTGGTGGAGTGCTGCGGAGATGATTGCTCAGTTCGGCCAGCTCTAGGAAGAGTCTTGGTGGTTCCAAACTTCTTACATTTAAGAATGATGGTGGCCACTGTGTTCTTGTTGACCTTCAATGGTGTAGAAATGTTTTGGTACCCTTCCCCAGATCTGTGCGTCGACACAATGCTGTCTTGGAGCTCTACAGACAATTCCTTCGATCTCATGGCTTGGTTGTTGCTCTGACATGCACTGTCAACTGTTGGACCTTATATATACAGGTGTGTGCCTTTCCAAATCATGTCCAATCAATTGAATTTACCACAGGTGGACTCCAATCAAGTTCCAGAAACATCTCAAGGATGATCAATGGAAACAGGATGCACCTGAGCTCAATTTCGAGTCTCATAGCAAAGGGCCTGAATAAAAAAAACATGTCAATACATTTGCAAACATTTCTAAAAACCCGTTTTCCCTTAGTCATTTTGGGGTATTGTGTGTAGATTGATGAGGACATTGTTTTCTTTAATCACTTTTAGAATAAGGCTGTAACGTAACAAAATGTAGAAAAGGGGAAGGGTTCTGAATACTTTCCAACTGCACTGTATGTAGAGATATTGACATACAGTATATGATAACATGTCCCCTCTTGCCCTCCAATCCTGTCCCACCAAAACCTCAAACACAATGAATGCAGAGAGAGAGACTGACTACCTTTTTCAGTTCTTTCACATCAGCAGCACAGATGAAAGGATAAAGTCAAGGAGAGTTAGGTACTTTAGATTGTTGAGTTACACACTAGTTCTTTCCTTCCCCGCTGGCTCATCTCAGACTATTCCAGAAAAATCAATCCCTCGACCTTGTTAAACCACTTGTTAAATCTGTGGGTGTTGTGGTGATCAGAATGGTGCAGGAAGTATTCAGATAAACAATATTGGTAATTACTAGCATGAATTATTGATCTATGTAGCAGTGGTTGAAATGTCCCTTCAACATTTACTTGGTAGTTTTACAACCCACCTCTCCAAGCACCACCAATGCAGCCCGAATGGCTCCCAGATAGATAGTTGTTGATCCAAACACATCATAATGATGTATTGTACAGTGAATCTCTCCAATCTGCATCAATCCTATTTCAGAGGTAACCCGTGGGAGTAGCCTTATGCTAATGCAGATTCGAGGCCATGTCGTCATGGTTACACGTCAGCTTGCTACAGGTTATAAACGCGGATGCTTCTAGAGTACAGCTACTCTAGTAAGTTACAATGTTGATTCTATGTTAGCTCATGCTTGCAAAATGTGTATGCTTTGGATATGAAAGGATTAGATTTGTACTAATAATAGGGTTTTTTTCTTCAGCCAGTAAGTACACATTTGAGGAACGTAGTTTTACTCGAAGTTAAAGGCAGCACCTTCCACCTTGGTAAAGAACGGTTTTGAACTCTACATTTCCCTCATGGTTTTGTTTGCGTGTTCATGTCATTTGCTATGATGGGAGAGAAAATAGCTCTTGATGCAACTGACTTTCCAATGTGCCTGGATCTTTCGCTCTCAACTCTGTTGTATAATCATGCAATCCATTGATGGGGTTTAAATGAAGCAAGTCTGCGTATTTATGACACGGGACTATTTAAATGTTTGGGAAATTGGGTAAATCAATCATCTTTATCGTGGAAAATGTTTTGGAAGCAAATTACAACTTCATATGTTGCGGATCAGCAATGCAAGTAGTCCATGGTAGAGCAAGTCATTTAACCATGTCTTTTTATAGCCCTGGCAACAAGCAGTGCTATATTTTGCTAGGTTTATTTAGCGTTATTATATGCATGGTTGTAGAAGTGCAGTAAGCTCACTTTCTTATGATGAAAACGACTCAAAGGGTTCAAAAAGCATTTGGATGCATACCACACAAATCAATTATGGACGCACAATTCTGTATGTCATCCTTCATATAAGGTGTATTCCATAAAAGGCCTTTATGTCACTTGGCTCCTCACTATTATAAGGACACTTGAGCAAATACAATTTTAAAAAATGACTTTATTCTCAAAATATTTAAACTTTATTCAAGTATTTTGTCTCGATCTCAAAGAATGAACATATTAATCAAAAACACTTTTGGTTCCTATACTCTTCCGTGTAAAACAGGAGCAGTGTTTGTGATGATGAAACAATCAGGGATTGATTACAGTGGTTGAAATGAATGTAGGTCGAATGCAAATTTGCAGGAACAAGTTGACCTCGAGCTTCAAATGTATATTTCAACAGAAGTTTAATTAAATTACACAATTTAATTAGCAATCTGTTAAATTAGCCTATTTTTGGGAGACAGAGAAGAAGGCAGACATAAACGTGGAGGGAGAGATTAGTTTGTGAGGTTTCTGTGAGAAAGACAAAGGGGATCGATATTGTGGAGGAGAGGATTGGATTGGACAGGGGAAGATAATCTCACAACAACACCAACTTTACAGGATGACTATCTCTAGCTAGAGAAAGGGTTAGTTAGCATTGGGAGTTATTCCGTCATTCCATTAGGAGAAAAATCCCCAAGGAAATGTTATTCAATGCCTAAATATATGGTTAAAATCAGCGTTGGATCCCATTTTAAAGTTCCATTTCTTTTAAATCTGGATTTCTCCATTCTTGAAATGGAATTGATCCCAGTCCCAGCAACTATTATATGTTAATTCACAACCTTTGGAAAGTTGCTTCCTAAGATTCTTCATGATCTCCACCAAAGTGATGGATACTCTTACGGCAGTGCTAGATATTATGCCAAAGCTAATGGTAAGAGGTTAAAGGGTAGTTCAATTTCATTATAACATTTGTAGGTATCGGAATACATACAAATTGCAGGGTAATTGCAGAGGAAACCGTTTTTTGTACACCAAAGTAACTGAATATAAGAGAAACATACCAGATTTGGGGACTCGACTTTGTGGCAGCACGTGGGGATGTGTGCTGCCACAGACCAGAGGGATATCCTACAAAGCAAGCTAGATCTACAAGGGTTTTCTAACGCTTAACAGCTTCTGTTAGCGTCACATTCCAGCTCAGGCTTTATCTGTACTATGATGGTGGATATTGCTCATCCGCCTGCCGCTTACTCGAGCAGGCTTGTAAACCGAGCGTGCATGTCGCACATGGCTCGTCGAAACACCAAACTCTTCATTGAGACGATGCTGAACCATTAATCCATGGGTGAGTAATCTTACAAATTCAGCAGGCTGTGACGTGAAAGAGGCTTTTAGAAGTGTCGACATTTTATTGCTTATCAATAATGTCGTCTTTGGTGTCTTTGATTAAGTCACACAAAGTGTTTACATTACTAAATGTGATATTTCAACAACAACAAAAAGTTGACAAAAAATACCATTTGATTACTAAATTATTTAATCAGTCGTCCTCAAATTAAGGGATGATGACGCAATCTTTGCAAAAGGGAGGGAATCTGAATTCATTGGTCCTCAGCGCGCAGCTCAGTCATTTCATTCAGGGTAAGTGGAGGTGCCAGCCACACCCTTAAAGAGTTCACGAGTCAGCTGTGTACACTTACAAGCCAACAGGCATGTTCCAGGCTGACTAATATAATAATAATAATATATGCCATTTAGCAGACGCTTTTATCCAAAGCGACTTACAGTCATGTGTGCATACATTCTACATATGGGTGGTCCCGGGAATCGAACCCACTACCCTGGCGTTACAAGCGCCATGCTCTACCAACTGAGCTACAGAAGGACTGAGCTAAGGTGGACAGGTTGAGGATGTTTTAGTCAGATTAAAACAGGAACTAAAGAATAAGATGGACAGGTTGAGGATGTTTTAGTCAGATTAAAACAGGAACTAAACAATAAGATGGACAGGTTGACTACATGACTTAAGGTGCTGGCGAGGGAGAGGATATGATGACGCCACCCCTCACCGCACTCCAACAGAAAGGGGGTTCAACCACAGGGGGTTGGTGGCACCTTATTTGGGGAGGATGGGCTTGTAGTAATGGCTGGAGTGGAGTAGGTGGAATGGTATCAAATACATCAAACACATGGTTTGGTGCCATTCCATTTGCTCCGTTCCAGTCATTATTATGAGCCGTCCTCTCATCAGCAGACTCCACTGGGATCAACACTCATCAATATCTCTGTTTTTGGTGTGTTTAGTGACGGGTCTTTTTCCTTACACTGAAACACTTTCCTCATTAACTGATTGACTTAGCTTTACATTGGATAAAGAGCCTGGCTTGTCTAGTTTGCCAGTAAAATGTGTGCTGATAGAAAATATTGCAGTGGAGTAATAGCACTCTTTTCACTTCTGCATAAAACAAAGGGAACCTGCATACTGTATCAATATCCTGAGTAAATGTACACTACAACCTCAAATATACAAAGATGGCAAAATAATTTGACGTGAAGTCAACCAGAGACTTTATGCCCCTTCCCAAAAGGAAATGAAGTCAGAACTCCAAATTGGATTGTCAGACATATTTTTCTGGCTGCATATGAATCTATTTGTGAATTGACTTCCTGATGTGAAGAAGTAGCGAGGAAGTGATGATGAACATGTCACTGTGAGTGTGTGGGCCCTGCGTCCCCTGGCAGCTGCAGACTGGGGACCCAACAGTCATCCACGATCAGCCATGTTAAGCTAATTGAGACGTAATGGCTTAATTATTAACCCAACAAGCTAATTTCACTGAATGTTTAAAGGCATAGTTTACCCAAATGATCAATTTGGTTGGTAAACGCTCAAGTTAGCGGCTAGTGACATTGGCTACGTTAACATACCGGAAGGTGGAATGGTGGATTGCACTCTGTCCTTTTCCACAGAATAACAAAGTGAGGAAACAAATATGGAATTTTGTAATTATTGGGATGAAGGATAGTAATAAATAGGAGTTTCACAACCGTCTTTGGTTCGAAAGGTGGCCGACCCTGGTCAGTGATCTCTTGAACCGACATTTGACAAAGCTCCTTGTTCAGATAGATTTATTTATTACATTTTTATTTGCATGTGCCAGGGAAAAAAAACACTGTTTGCGTATACATCGAAGAATCAGATATGCAGCGCTGAAAGGCACATTTAATTTGAAAAGGATTAGAGGTAAATGGCAGGGGAGTGAAGAGAGGAAGTTTCCTAAACTGGAACTCGACACAGCTTAGTCTTGATCCGCCATTTAGAGCAGGTTAAGCCTCGTTGTCATCCCCCTCATGAATAATTTGCTATTCTCGATGCCGTTGTCGAGAAGGAAGTTTGGAGTCAAAGTCCTCCGAGATTTAAGACAAAGGCAGAATTAGCTCATAGATTTGACACCAAGACACAGGACAATTAGGGAAACAGTATTCAGCTGAGTATTCAGCTTTTTAAAGCCATGGAAATAAAGGCATCCCTCTGGGCAAAAATGTGTTGAATCAACATTGTTTCGACGTCATTTCAACCCAACAAATCTATGTGATGACGTTGAAGCAATGTGGGAAACTAAGTGCATTTGCTAAAAGTCAACAACGTAGGGGCATTTTTGTAATTTTTTTCACTAAATTTTTAACCCGAAATCTAAAGACTGTCACGCCCTGGTCGAAGTATTTTGTGTGTATCTTTATGTATTGGGTCAGGCTAGGGTGTGGCATGGGGATTTTGTATTGTGGTGTGTTTTCTCTTGGGGTTTTGGTGTCGGCATTGGGATTGTAGCTTAGTGGGGTATCTAGCAAAGTCTATGGCTGTCTGGAGTGGTTCTCTCAGAGGCAGGTGTTTATCGTTGTCTCTGATTGGGAACCATATTTAGGCAGCCATATTCTTTGTGTTTGTCGTGGGTGATTGTCCTTAGTGTCTTTGTTCCTGTCGCTGTGTTAGTTGACAAGTATAGGCTGTTTCGGTTTTCGTTCCGTTTATTGTTTTGTAGTGTTTGTGTTTATTCGTGTTTACGTTGTTTATTAAACATGGATCGCAATCTACAAGCTGCGGTTTGGTCCGACTCTCCTTCATCACACCAAGAGAACCGTTACAGAATCACCCACCACAAACGGACCAAGCAGCGTGTCAACAGGCAGGAGCCACAGGAGAGGCAACAGAGGCAGCAGCAGGAGCAGCAGCAGCTGCAGTGGGAGAGGCTGCACTACCTGGAGAAATGGACATGGGAGGACGAATTGGACGGTAAAGGACCCTGGGCTCAGCCTGGAGAATATCGCCGCCCCAAGGAAGAACTGGCGGCGGAGAAAGCTGAGAGGCGCAGGTATGAGGAGGCAGCACGGCGTAGCGGATGGAAGCCCGAGAGTCAGCCCCAAACATTTCTTGGGGTGGGCTCACAGGGAGTAGGGCTACGCTAGGTAGGAGACCACCGCTAACTTCCTGTGGTTACCGGGGGGCTAGAGAGACCGGGCAGGCACCGTGTTATACAGTGGTGCGCACGGTGTCCCCAGTGCGGGTGTATAGCCCGGTGCGGTATATTCCAGCTCCGCGTATCGGCCGGGCTAGATTGAGCGTCAAGCCAAATGCCATGAAGCCGGCTCTACGCATCTGGTCCCCAGTGCGTCTCCTTGGGCCGGCTTACATGGCACCAGCCTTGCGCTCGGTGTCTCCGGTTCTCCTGCATAGCCCAGTGCGGTCTATTCCTCCTGGCCGAACTGGCAGGGCGACAGAGAGTATTCAACCAGGTACGGTTGGGCAGGCTCGATGCTCAAGAGCTCCAGTGCGCCTGCACGATCCGGTCTATCCAGTACCACCTCCACACCCCAGCCCTCCGGTAGCAGCTCCCCGCACCAGGCTTCCTGTGCGTGTCCTCGGTTCAGTACCACCAGTGTCAGCACCACGCATCAGGCCTACAGTGCGCCTCACCTCTCCTGCGCTGTCGGAGTCTCCCGCCTATCCAGCGCTGTCGGAGTCTCCCGCCTGTTCAGCGCAGCCAGAGCCTTCCTCGTCTACAGCGCTGCTGGAGTCTCCTGTCTGTTCAGCGCAGCCAGAGCTGTCGGTCTGCATGGAGCAGCCAGAGCTGCCAGTCTACATGGAGCAGCCAGAGCTGCCAGTCTACATGGAGCAGCCAGAGCTGCCAGTCTGCATGGAGCAGCCAGAGCTGCCAGCCTGCATGGAGCAGTCAGAGCTGTCAGTCTGCATGGAGCAGTCAGAGCTGTCAGTCTGCATGAAGCAGCCAGAGCTGTCAGTCTGCATGAAGCAGCCAGAGCTGTCAGTCTGCAAGGAGCTGACAGTCTGCAAGGAGCTGCCAGTCTGCAAGGAGCTGCCAGTCTGCAAGGAGCTGCCAGTCTGCATGGAGCAGCCAGAGCTGTCAGCCTGCATGGAGCAGCCAGAGCCGCCAGTCAGCGTGGAGCAGTCAGAACCGCCAGTCAGCATGGAGCAGCCAGATCTTTCAGTCTGCCAGGATCCGCCAGTCAGCCAGACTCTTCCAGATCTGCCAGTCAACCAGAATCTTCCAAATCTGCCAGTCAACCAGACTCTTCCAGATCTGCCAGAACTGCCAGTCGGCCAGGATCCGCCAGTCGGCCAGGATCCGCCAGTCGGCCAGGATCCGCCAGTCAGCCAGGATCCGCCAGTCAGCCAGGATCTGCCAGTCAGCCAGGATCTGCTGAGACCACCAGCCAGCCAGGATCTGGTAGATCTATCTACCTGCCTGAGCTTCCTCTCACTCCCGAGCTTCCTCTCACTCCCAAGCTTCCCCTCAGTCCCGAGCTTCCCCTCAGTCCCGAGCTGCCTCAGTCCCGAGCTGTCCTTCAGTCCCGATCTGCTCCTCAGTCCAGTGGGGTTCTGGGTGAGGACTACTAGGCCATGGTCGGCGGCGAGGGTGGACTATCCAGGGATGCGAGGAGAGGGGACTAAGACATTGACTGAGTGGGGTCCACGTCCCGCGCCGGAGCCGCCACCATGGACAGACGCCCACCCAGACCCTCCCTATTGTTTTGAGGTGCGTTCGGGAGTCCGCACCTTAGGGGGGGGTCTGTCACGCCCTGGTCGAAGTATTTTGAGTTTTGAGTTTTGAGTTTATCTTTATGTATTGGGTCAGGCCAGGGTGTGGCATGGGGTTTTTGTATTGTGGTGTGTTTTGTCTTGGGGTTTTGGTGTTGGTATTGGTATTGTAGCTTAGTGGGGTATCTAGCAAAGTCTATGGCTGTCTGGAGTGGTTCTCAATCAGAGACAGGTGTTTATTGTTGTCTCTGATTGGGAACCATATTTAGGCAGCCATATTCTTTGTGTTTGTCGTGGGTGATTGTCCTTAGTGTCTTTGTTCCTGTCGCTGTGTTAGTTGACAAGTATAGGCTGTTTCGGTTTTCGTTCCGTTTATTGTTTTGTAGTGTTTGTGTTTATTCGTGTTTACGTTGTTTATTAAACATGGATCTCAATCTACACGCTGCGGTTTGGTCCGACTCTCCTTCATCACACCAAGAGAACCGTTACAAAGACATGGTGAAATATTTAGTTGATTTCATGTTGAATTCATGTTAGTTGTTAACTCAACCAAATGTAAATCAAAACTAGATATTGAACTGACATCTGTGCCCAGTGGGATTGGTTCTTTGAAAAGTGTGTTATGCGCAATTGCAGGCTAAGGGCACTTGTGTGGTGACCTGTATGTACTGGAGACACAAGCTCATTATTCTGTGTCACATTTTTTACATGCAGTCAACATCCTTTCCTCTGGAAAGCTCAACCCTTCCAGACCCTAGAGAGATTAACCCATCCATCTCAGTATCTTATTATCCACCATTATGGGCCCTCTGACCTTTGTGGCTTCCCCATGCCTCCTCAGCAGGAATGGACTGGGACCAGAAATCGGCCTAGGCATTTTTAACACACCAGCTCCATTTTTCCCCTCTAGTCCCCACACACCGGCCAGGCCCCCTGGGTGAAAGATGAACCACACTGGCCCATTATTTGCTTCTTTCTTTCTTTTTTATTGAACTTTTATTTATCTAGGCAAGTCAGTTCAGAACAAATTCTTATTTACAATGACGGCCTACCAAAAGGCAAAAGGCTTCCTTTGGGGGGCTTGGATTAAAAATTGAAAATAAATATAGGATAAAACACACATCTTGATAAGAGACACCACAACACTACATAAAGATAGACATAATAAAACAACACAGCATGGTAGCAACACAACATGACAATAACATGGTAGCAACACATGGCAGCAGCACAACATGGTAGCAGCACAAAACAGGGTACAAACATGATTGGGAATAGACAACAGCACAAAGGGCAAGAAGGTAGAGACAACAATTACATCCCGCATAGCAGCCACTAGTGTCAGTAAGAGTGTCCATGATAGTCTTTGAATGAATAGATGGAGATAAAAAATGGTCCAGTTTAAGTGTTTGTTGCAGCTCGTTCCAGTCGCTAGCTGCAGCGAACTGAAAAGGGAAGTGACCCAGGGATGTGTGTGCTTTGGGGACCTTTAACAGAATGTGACTGGCAGAACGGGTGTTGTATGTGGAGGATGAGGGCTGCAGTGGGTATCTCAGATAGGGAGGAATGAGGCCTAAGAGGGTTTTATAAATAAGCATCAACCAGTGGATCCTGCGACGGGTATACAGAGATGATCAGTTTACATAGGAGTATAGAGTGCAGTGATGTGTCCTATAAGGAGCATTGGTGGCAAATCTGATGGCCGAATGGTAAAGAACATGTAGCCACTTGAGAGCACCCTTACCCACCGATCTATACATTCCGTGTCTGTAATCTAGCATGGGTAGGATGGTCATCTGAATCAGGGTTAGTTTGGCAGCTGTGGTGAAAGAGGAGCGATTACGATAGAGGAAACCAAGTCTAGATTTAACCTTAGCCTTCAGCGTTGATATGTGCTGAGAAAAGGACAGTGTACCGTCTAGCCATACTCCCAAGTACTTACATGAGGAGACTACCTCAAGCTCTAAACCCTCAGAGGTAGTAATCACACTGGTGGGCAGAGGGGCATTCTTCTTACCAAACCACATGACCTTTGTTTTGGAGGTGTTCTGAACAAGGTTCAGGGTAGAGAAAGCTTGTTGGACACTAAGAAAGCTTTGTTGTCGAGCGTTTAACACAAAATCCAGGGAGGGGCCAGCTGAGCATAAGACTGTATCATCTGTATCTTCTAAGCACCACACCGACCAGGCCCATTGGGCTCAAGATTAACCAGCCCATCTGACAGGGTTAAACCGTGCTTCCAAAATTTCCGAAATTGCCCTATGGCTAGTTCGTCTCTGCTCCTCAGAGTAGGAAGAACATGTCCACTTTTCCCTCTGTAAAGGAAGTTAAATAGAGAGGTCTGGGCAAGGGCCCACTCCTTTTCATTTCAAAGACGACATGGTTCATTGTCACATGAATAAAACAGGCTCTACAAAAGTTAGCGTCTTTTGACTGCGCCTGCAGAGGCTTCAATTATGTGCGGCGCCAATGTGACTTTCTCTTTAATTGCCTCTATTGCTTTAAGTTGATTTATCTTTGCCTGAATGTCTGAAAGTGAGATGACTGAAAGAGGTCTGGGTTTGAACAGGTAACTCACAGGCTGCTTGTGAATTGGCAACATAAAATTGAATACTTTGTCCATTTGATTAGAATGAAAATGTACCTAATGCCTTTTCCCTAAGCCTGACATACACACACAAAAACACACAGACATGTTTAGAGGCACAGGCTGAGCCATGGTGCAGTGCCCCTAGATGGAGAGTTATTTTTGGAGTTGCCTTACTCAAGGATAGTGGTAGTAATGATCTGGCACTAGAAGCCCTCCGGTAGCCAGTCATCACTTCTTCATCACATGATGCCTTCCTTTGGGCTACCTTTCACCCCAAAATGTAAAAAACTGGCTTATTGCATACAATGTTCTCTCTTTCTATCAGAAAGGAGAAACCCATCTCTTTTCTAAACCCACCTCATCTCTTCCCTTGGCTTGTATTGATTTATAAATCGCAACAAAAACATTGCACTTTGTTGCTAATCAAACTGCATTATTTATGTTGCGGCATTAATTATTCATTATTGTGGTTCAATATGGCACCACAGAACCGCTGAGCCAATATTGTCTTGGAAATCCATTTTAATCACACTATGCAAATGAAGATCGGTGTAAATATCACAATTACCTTACCTGTCAAAAAATGTGCAGGTGCCTGTAATCTCTTAACATAATATATTTAGCATGCTATTGTAAGTTTTACTCATGTCTTTTTTAAAGAATCGCCTAATAGCAGGAACGGCACCATCTAGTGGTCAGAACCTGGTAATATCAGGATGTAGGATGGGACATAAACCCAACAACTTAAATGACAAATTTCTCTGAACAGGAAAAATACATTAGATATGTCACAGTCGTCATAGTGAGGAGACCAAGGCGCAGAGTGATATGAATACATCTTCTTTAATTAACGAAGAACACTAAACAAACTAACAAAATGAACGTGAAGCTAATACAACGAGTGCTGACATGCAACTACACATAGACAATAAACCAAAATGGAAAATGGCAAACTAAATAGGATCCCCAATCAGAGACAACGATAAACAGCTGCCTCACCAATTCAGGCCACCATAGACCTACATTTACCTAGACATACCAAAACCCCATAGATATACAAAAACACTAGACAAGACAAAAACACACATACCCACCCTCGTCACACCCTGTCCTGACCAAAATAATACAGAAAGCATAGATAACTAAGGTCAGGGCGTGACAACATAGGATACCTTTTTGACAATTTCTTTGGATTTCTCATGTTACTCATTGTTATCATTATTGAATATTATTATTATATTATTGAGTCCTATAAATTAAAATGGCCAATTTGGGTGCAATCAATTTGCTTAATTTCTCTGAGATCAAGTTATATTTCAACCAAGTAATGTTTCTGGAATGCTTATTTAATCTATTTCTAGCTACAGAAACGATTTCAGAATAATCTGAGATGGAGGGTGTCATGGCTTGCTGAAATGACATGGAATGACACAGGATAATTATTTATTCAGTGAATACATTTTCACTTGGTCTCTGTATTGGAGCCCAGGCAGTCATGGTCTTGTCAACGTAACCCAGATACAGTGTTTGGTAACATTTGACATTTTAGTAATTGCTTTGGAAGTACATTGAAATGGTGTTAAGCAGTTTTTGCTATTTCACAGGTGGAATAAGGGACAGTCCATCATTCATCTTGTGTAATTACAAAAACCACTCCCCTCCATTAATATGCAGTTATAATGTAGTTACCAAATACTATGTAACAACATTGTATTAACATGTTGTGACTAGTGTAATTAGTGTTATTAAACTGGAGCAACTTAATGTAAAGTGTTACCCATAGTTCCCACTTACATTGGTTGTGGGACCGCCAATAGGATTTAGGCTAGAGGAAGAAGAGGTGTGGGTAAATCTGGCTTTAGTGAGAGGCGAAACGGGTGAAGATGAATGAAGAGAGATCAAAGGAGTGATAGAGGAAATGGAACTAGAGCAAGATGAAAATTGATGGAAAGAGACGGACAGCAGGGAAGGAGAGGAGAGGAGGTAAAAAAGGAATGTGAGTAATGGAGAGAAGGAGACGGGGGGGGCAAGAATTGGAGAGAACAGAGGAAGAGATATTGGAGAGGTGGGTAGTTATTGGGGGAATAGAGAACGTGGCAGAGATTTTGAGAAAAAAAAAAGGAGGGAGAGATGAATGGATAAAAGTTTCTGTGAAACTAAACCCTGCCAATGGACGTGTGTGCGTGTTGTAACACTATCAGAACTACTGATGTCACCACAAGGTGGATATACCGTCAGACGCCACACTCCCGTCACCCCAAACACATCTCCTCTCGCCCACTGTGATTGGCTAAGAGAAAGCGGCCAGCGTCATAGGATTATGCGGTACTGGGGTGTGATGTGAAGGGAGGGCTGGGCAGGCCTCGTAAGACACCCCCCTCCCTTCCAGACCCACTCCCCCTGTATTTCATCTGAGGTCATAGCTGAATGCTGTGCGTCTTTCGTGCCATCCTTTGGCTGACGTCCTTGGCACCCGAGGCGATGTCGGTGCTCGTCGCCAAAAGACTCACCGCACAGCTCTGCCACACACAAGCGTCTGTCGGGATTTTTACTCCCGTCTTTTTATCTTTTGTGCGTCACTGCCTCTCACTCACAGATCAGTGAGTGAAAGAGCACAATGATTCTTTTTGAACAGCTGCACAGTGCACTACAGCAATACGCGACCTCAACTGCACTGTATGTGTGCGGACGGAAGTAACTAAGAGATTTAACCGTGTCTGTGTATATCTTATTACACATAAATGTATTCACTTTGTGTATGAGGGAGGAAGGGAGGCTGATTGATTCCTCCTTATGAAGTTCAGATTTATTCATATGTGTTTTTCAGTCAGCATTGACCCGCCATGCTCCCCTTGCTCATTACCATATAAAGCAGAATCCCTCTGCAGTCGAGGGAAAAGTACGAGACTGGAGTGGAAACGAGGAGCTTTGCTGTTTGCTCTGCCTTCATCTCTGTGCGGGTCACAGAGTTCGCTAAGCAAATAATCATCAGAATCATCAGAAACAGAGTACAGATGACACCCCTATCCTTCCCTGTCAAGCGACAAATTTCACCTCCAGACTAAAGTTTTTTGGATATCTTCCCCTGTCACTCATAAGACAACTGCTGCCCTCTACTATTTTAAGTGATTGTAGCAATGTGATTGCAGGGCAAAACCAAAATCTATATCACTGTCATTTAGACTAACTGGTTGCCACAATAGTTAGACGAAGGATGATACGATATCAGCATTCCTATTGGATGAGTTCAGGTGGTACAGCTGCTGTTTGACAATCAAAAAATGTTAGCACTACTGAACCCATCACTCATCATTATTCACGATTCATTCAGGATTATCCAAAATCATGGTAGCATCCACATTAATGTAGAAATGTTCAGAAACATATTATTTTCTTATTTACAATAAAAGTGACTCCAAAATGACACAATACATTATTCACCATTCATTTCTGTTAATCACAAAATAATCTGAAACACAACCCAAACAAACTGCAAATACATCCCAACAGTTTGTAGAGTCACAAGCTTGATGTTGTCGTTGTGTGCTAATTTAATATACATAAGTGAATTTGTCCAAATATTTAGAGTACAGTGCCAAAACAACAAAAAATGTGTCACTGTCGCTTCCCTAGTGGCGCAGCGGTCTAAGGCAGTGCATCACAGTGGTTGAGGCGTCACTACAGACCCGGGTTTGATCCCAGGCGAGGTTGCAGCCGGTCGTGACCGGGAGACCCATGAGGCGGCGCACAATTGGCCCAGCGTCATCCGGATTAGGGGAGGGTTTGGCCGGCAGGGATGTCCTTGTACAATCACACTCTAGCGACTCCATGTGGCGGGCCGTGCGCATGCACACTGACTTTGTTCGGCAGATATACAGTGTTTCCTCTGACACATTGGTGCGGCTGGCTTTGGGGTTAAGCAAGCAGTGTGGCTTGGCAGGGTCGTGTTTCGGAGGACGCATTGCTCTCGACCCTTGCCTCTCCCGAGTTCGTACGGGAGTTGCAGTGATGGGATACGATTGTAACTACCAAATTGGGAAGAAAATAATAATAATTACTGTCGAAATACTTTTGGACCTCACTGTATGTGAGGGCTGTTCCATGTTCTGTCATGTAAATATCATGGACAATATCATATTAATAAACACACTAGTCGTCCCTGATTTGATTATTTTTGAAAATAATTGGTTTTCTGCTGGTTTCCTCCTCACAAATGAAAGGCTTATCAGTCTGTCTGGTTTGTTAACTGTACCGAACTTCAGCCGTATAGGACGGAAGCATGTTCCATTAGGCTTGTAGATAGTTCATCAATACAGGACTGATCTGAAGGCATTTAAAATGCATTGACAATACATTCTGGATCGTCAGAGAACAATCGACATCAAAACAACTTAATCATTGATTATCGAAACACTATTAAGGTGACGCACTGGATGATACAGTTTGCTGTCCAGAATCATCGCACCTGCAAATTGCTCGTTGCTTGTCCAGTTCGTCCCCTAGACCAGGGCTTTTCAAGTCCAGTTAAGCACTTGAATAGTTGAATTGGGTGTGCTACCTTTTGGTCTTCAATAAAAATGTGTAGAGTGAAGAGGCTCAAGGACTTAAAAACTCTATTCGCTAGATCAGTGGTTCACACACTTTTTAAGGTCCCGTACCCCTTCGAAACATTCAACCTCCAGCTGCGTACCCCCTCTATAACACCAGGGTCAGCGCACTCTCAAATGTTGTTTCTTGCCATCGTGGTAAGCCTGCCACACACACACACTACTTGATACATTTATTAAACATAGGAAAGAGTGTGAGTTTGTCACAACCCAGCTCGTGGGAAGTAACAAAGAGCTCTTATAAGACAAGGTCACAAATAATAATATAGTAAGGATCAATCATTTTGCTCTTTATTTAACCACCTTACATATAAAATCGTATTTGTTAATTGAAAATTGTTAATAACTCACCACAGGTTAATGAGAAGGGTGTGCTTGAAAGGATGCACATAACTCTGCAATGTCGGGTTGTATTGGAGAGAGTCTCAGTCTTAAATAATTTTCCACACACAGTCTGTGCCTGTATTTAGTTTTCATGGTAGTGAGCGCCGAGAATCCACTCTCACATAGGTACGTGGTTGCAAAGGGCATCAGTGTCTTAACAGCGCGATTTGCCAAGGCGGGATACTCTGAGCGCAGCCCAATCCAGAAATCTGTCAGTGGCTTCTAATTAAATTAAATTTTCACAGAACCATTTGTTGCAATTTCGATGAGGCTCTCTTGTTCAGATATCAGTAAGTGGACTGGAGGCAGAGCATGAAAGGAATAACGAATCCAGTTATTTGTGTCATTCGTTTCAGGAAAGTACCTGTGTAATTGTGCACCCAACTCACTCAGGTGCTTCGCTATATCATATTTTACATTGTCCGTAAGCTTGAGTTCATTTGCACACAAAAAAATCATATGTTGTCCTTGTTAATGCAGACAGAAAAGAGCTCCAACTTCTTAATTATAGCCTCAATTTTGTCCTGTACATTGAATATAGTTGTGGCGAGTCCCTGTAATTCTAGATTCATGTCATTCAGGCGAGAAAAAACATCACCCAAATAGGCCAGTTGTGTGAGAAACATCATGCAAGTGGTCAGAAAAGTGAAAATTATGGTCTGTAAAGAAAACTTTAAAATCGTCTCTCAATTCAAAAAAACGTGTAAATACTTTTCCGCTTGATAACTAGCACACTTCTGTAAGCGTTACATGGTCGCTGCCCATATCATTGCATAGTGCAGAAAATACACAAGAGTTTAGGGGCCTTGCTTTAACAAAGTTAACCATTTTTACTGTAGTGTCCAGAACTGTTAGAGGAATTTAATTCCTGTATGTTCATTAACCAATTCAATTATAATAAAGCAAAACACTTAGTCAGTTTCTAAGAATTTGTAAGGTTCTTATTTGCATGAAAGAGACAAAGATCAGTCTCAAAATGAATCAATAGCGTTTATTCCCGAGAGGTCTACTTAAAATACCATGTACATCAGTTTATATATCACACATAATGTCATAGCGTCTTAAATGTCCCTCCTCCTCTCCGACAAGGACATAGCTGCTTCAAAAGTCCATTCCAACCCACTAACGCACATACATTACACACTATATCTGGATTATCTCCTGAAGTCTCACCACAGTTTATTACCACTTAGCTGACAGTTCCAGTCCCCCCCAGATACGGAAAACCTGGAGGGGCTCTCGCTGTCTTATTCTATCTCCACAGAGTTATAGCTGGGTCGGTTCAAACATAGGTTAAGGTTTCCTCTTTGCTTACTTTCGGTACACGCATACATTCCTTCTTCCACAATGGTTATAATTTCTAATTATCCCTTGTCCATGCTACATAACCTCTTTCTTATGAACTAACATTACTAATCAGATATAGTAAAACAGGGTAGATTTCAATTAGTTAAATGTATACCTTGTTTAGTCATTATTCATAAAATTCACAACAAAACATCTTTCAAGCTGTCAGGCATTCCCTTGGCAGCAAGAGCCTCTCAGTGGATGCTGCAGTGTACCCAAGTAGTGTCGGGAGCAACTGCTTGCACGATCGTTACCACTCCACTATGTCTCCCTGTCATGGCTTTTGCGCCATCAATACAGATACCAACACATCTTGACCACCAAAGTCCATTTGATGTCACAAAGCTGTCCAGTACTTTAACATAGCCTCTCCTGTTGTCCTGGTTTGCAGTGGTTTGCAGAAGATGATGTCTTCCTTAATTGACCCCCCATAAACGTAATGGACATATACCAGGAGCTATGCCAGGCCTGCCACGTCTGTTGACTCATCCAGCTGTAATAGCATAGAATTCACTGGCTTTTATGCGAAGCAGTAATTGTTTCAAAACATGTCCTGCCATGTCACTGATGCGTTGTGAAACAGTGTTGTTTGATGAAGAATTTGTCTGTATAGTTTTTTGGGCATTTTCCCCCAGCATTGTCCCAGACATATCCGTGGCAGCAGGAATAATTGCTTGTCTTGCTTGTCCTAGCCACTCGGTAGCTCACCATATAAGACGCTTCTAGCCCCTTCTTAATAATAGTATCTGTTGCTTTTATACATGTCTTACTGCTCAAAAGTCATCTTAAGTCTAGCTCAAAATTAGCATGTTTTATTTCTAAATGTCTGCGCTAGAGTGAAGGTTTTGTCATGATGTGGTCCTCTTTGGGTATAGTGAGTGCCTTCCCCCGCTCTCCCTCTTACACCCAGGTTCTGTTATCTCAGGTCGTAAATTCCTGGAGGAGACTCTCTCCCTCATGCAGTAAAGAGAGAGGGTCCACAATAGAACAAAGGAACTTCTTCTACATCACAGAACTTGAGAACTGAACAATGTCCATGTTTGAGAATGCGTAAACGGTCGGTGGAGAATCCAGCTACAACCGGTCCATTTTGTTTCATGTTTGTGACCTCATTAAGAGACATTACAGCCACGTTACCATAACTCTGTTTATACAAGAGTCTCCGTTATGAGATTTGCATCTAATTATTATAGAAAATGAATGAGTAATGGTGAAACTATTTGTGAAATGATGTAATGTGATTTTAAACTGATTAATGAAAGAGAATCCAATTCCCTTTGGAGCTTAACTAAGTCATTGGCCCATTCCATGAGCACAGACATTGATCTGGCACATGGGACAGCCTTTTCTGCTGTTCTGAATAAAAAAAACACCTAGAGAAGCCCACTTCAGACCATGCGTACCTCGATTACCGAGAGGGCTAAGTTCTGAGTAGAGACCACAAAAACCACAGGATAAGCTAAGGTTGTAATGGTTGCTGAATTCTTAACCATACCACGTGGTTAAACTCTGAGACTGTCGATCTGACAGAATAAGAGCAAATCTTCGATACTAATTACTAGTCTGCAGTTAGAAGTTATGTCGACCTGAAATGCGAAGACCGATAACCGCCGAAACACCTAATCTATAATAATATTTCTGAATGGGACTCTGAAGTACCCATTCTAACCATGAAAGACACCAAAGAGAAGTTCAGATGAACTTTCCAACAGAAAGACGGATGATTCCAACAGAGATCATGACGACACACTGAGCGTAATTATATATATATTGATTGCAAATATTCCCTAATGAGTGAGCGTTCATGTGCAAAGGATTAGTATTTCTATCAATATAATTATCAATTGTGTAGTGTCTTTTGTCTTTCGCGCCCTTCTCAGTCCCTTTGTCTATCAAGCCGCCATACCGGTTTAGCCCACTAGGGCACATCCCCTATCATTTCCTTGTAACCATACCTACTGCTTGTTTGTTTGTTATGCATTTCTGTGATTATTTAGTTGGTTAGTAAATAAATGATTAAGACAATTGATGTATGGATGATTCATAGTGAAGGCTGGGTTCGTGCAGATAACCAACAATTTACCAACAATGTTTGGAATTAAACTAATGTGAGGTAAAGAATAATTCATTAATTAGAAGACTAATTGATCAGATATTAAAATATCTGAAAAGTTATTAGGAAAATTATTACTTTGTAATCTGAAGATTTTCCTTGGTGCCCCGACTTCCGAGTTAATTACATTTATATGATTCGTTTAATCACATAATAATAATTACAGAGAATTCATTTGATAAAATAACAGTATTAACTTTAATGATGCCAAAAACACGACAGTTTCATTGAGTTGGGAGATAGTACTTTTGCACATATAACACACTGTGGCTGAGGAAAGGCACTACTCCCAATATAAGTGAACCTCATATCAATGTAGTTCTCATCATATTTGTGCCTCTCAGATGGTCCAACATCCCTGTCTGTTGTTCGGTGCTTTCCCGGGTAAGGGGGCAGTAGCTCTTCGGCTGCATCAGATTCACAACTGCATGACGACACACAAACAGTCCATGCTAGCTGGGCTAACAACAAATGCAGAATTATTGATGCTTGCATTTGATGTGCTCATGGAAGCAGAACAATTTGTGTCGTCGACAGGTGCAGGTGTAGTACTGCTGGTAGTAGCAGTACTATCAGTAGAGCTGGTATGTGTCTATGGACGCGGCCTTACTTATTTTAACCATTCATCCATTTTTGAGCAAACGGAATGAGCAGCAGCTACGTTTGGCTACATACGGACCATTAGTGGAATTCCCACAAGAGAGTAACGGTTAAGGTGATTGGATGTTAATTATTTGACTGGGCTACCTGTATTTGACCTTGTGTTGCTATTTCGTTGAACACTAGATGGTTTCATTTTATTTTTGGCAATGAAACGAGGCTACTCAGGCAAGAGAAGAACCTCACCCAAATATATAGCCCCGTTGGAAAATATGAATGGACTGTTTGAAAATGTTAAGAATAAAAAACATGTTTTTATGTTTTTTTAATACATTTTTATGTGAATCACATTTTTATTTTGCGTACCCCCGACGTCATTACGCGTACCCCCGATGGCATTACGTGTACCCCAGTTTGGGAATACCTGCTCTAGACTATCAGTTCTCAAAACACCTAAAATTGTCATACTCAATGTGTCGGTGTCGCAAGAATGTTCGGTAACTAGTAAATCCCAATTAGCTTTAGGTGGGTAACCACTCCAAAAAGGTCTGGGAACAACTGGTCTAATTTCTTATTTGATCCTTTTCCAGCTGAAGCAACTAAGAAGATGGGCTGTGCATTTGGACTGGGCCTGGAGCGCCTGGCCATGGTGCTGTACGGGATCCCCAACATCCGCTTCTTCTGGAGCCAGGATAATCGCTTCATCAAGCAGTTCTGCCCGCCCAACATCAACAGCCCAGTCACCTTCCAGGTAAAGCCCTAGATTATATTTGTCTTTTTAAAACACTATTACTCCGCCATTTTTGGCCGTTGAGGTTTCGACCATAGATCTGGATAGAAGTAGCACTTGCCACAAAGCCCATTTTAAAGTAGTCAATTGGGTGATACTTCAGAGGGGTCACAGAATTTCATCCAGGTCAGCAGGAGGGATCAGCCAATGAATTATACTCCTGAGCAAACATTCCAGCACTGCAGATGGCAGTAAATCACCAAACGTGGCTTGTTCAGACTACACATTCCATGCATCTTTGTTTATGAACTACCAATAAACTCATACAGTTCCTTCCGAAAGTATTCACAACCTTTGACTTTTTCCACATTTTGTTGTTTTACAGTCTAAATTCAAAATGGATTAATTGATATGTTTTGTTACTGATCTACACACAATACCCCATAATGTCAAAGTGGAATTATATATTTTTTAAATGTAACAAATTATTTAAAAATTAAAATGTCTTGGGTTAAAAAGTATTCAACCCCTTTGTTAAGTCTAAATAAGTTCAGGATTAAAAATGCGCTTAACAAGTCACACTGTATGCAATAATAGTGTTTAACATGATTTTGTAATGACTACATCATCGCTGTCCCACATAAAACATGCATTCTGTTTGCGACAAGGTACTAAAGCAGGGATCATCAACTAGATTCAGTCACTGGCTGATTTTTTTCTTCTTGAGCAGACAGTCAGGGGTCCGGAACATAATTGCAAATCATTTGTAGACTGCAAATTGATTGCAAGATGCCCAATCAGATATAATATTTGGCTAAATAATTTCAAACGTTGCTTACGCCTGTATACAACCACAAATATATCTAGGGTTGCACAGGGAGGGTATATTACTGGAAACTTGTGAAGTTTAACAATTCCATTTTTATCCTGATTACAAAGTTTTATGATAATCCAATTTAACACATTACTATAACGGCTGTTTGAAGAAGAGGACCAAGGTGCAGCGTGGTACGTGTTCATGATTTTTAATGAAACTGAACACAAGAACAAAGAATAACAAAGCGGAACTAACAAAACAGTTGTCTGGTGCAGACACACAAAACAGAAAATAACCACCCACAAAACACAGGAAAAGGCTACCTAAGTATGGTTCTCAATCAGAGACAACGATAGACAGCTGCCTCTGATTGAGAACCACACCCGGCCAAACACAGAAATAGAAAACATAGAACAAAAAAATAATACAATGCCCACCCCAAATCACGCCCTGACCAAACCAAAATAGAGACATATAAAGGATCTCTAAGGTCAGGGCGTGACAATTACTGAGTACCACTCTCCACATATTCAAGCATCATATTATGGGTATGCTTGTAATCGTTAAAGACGGGAGTTTTTCAGGATTAAAAAGAAAGGGAATGGAGCTAAGCACAAGCTAATTCCTAGAGGAAAACCTGGTTCAGTCTGCTTTCCACCAGACACTGGAAGATGAGTTCACCTTTCAGCAGGAAAATAGCCTGAAACACAAGGCCAAATCTACACTGTAGTTGCTTACCAAGAAGAGTGTGAATGTTCCTGAGTGGCCGAGTTCCAGCTTTGACTTAAATATGCTTGAAAATCTATGTCAAAACCTGAAAATGGTTGTCTAGCAATGATCAACAACCAATTTGACAGAAATCAAAACTGGATGGTGTTCAGAGACAGATGGGAGGGGTTGAGTGGAAGGATGAGACTAAAAACAAACAAAAGGTAACTATAGTAAAATATACTAAAATATACTGTAAAATGTATTTAGTATGTATAAACAAGAAGAAGAAGCCTAAGTGTTGTTGTCCATTAGTTTACTCCAAATTGGGGAGGGGTGGTAGGGTTAGGGGACAATGTATTAAAGATATATGTACTTTCTATATTTACCCCCAAAATATATGGGGGATTGGAAATGATGAAGAAAATTATATTGGTAGAAGCCACAATCTATCTGCAGTAATGAAGCTGATCTACCCCCTACAAAATCAAATAAGTTTGACAATTTGCATAATTTCTTAAATAATAATGGGCAAATTTTGCACAATCCAGGTGTGTAAAACTCTTAGAGACTTACCCAGAATAGTCACAGCTGTAATCACTGCCAAAGGTGATTCTAACATGTATTGACCCAGAGGGTTGAATGCTTATCTTAAATCAAGATACATTTGGTTTTTATTTTCCATAAAAAATAAAAAGGTTCACATTTTTCTTCCACTTTGACATTAGAGTATTTTGTGTAGATCGTTGACGAAAAAAAATGACAATTAAATCCATTTTAATCCCACTTCGTAAGACATCAAAATGTGAAAACAGTCAGGAAGTGTGAATATTTTCTGAAGGCACTGCAGAGGTAAAATAAATAAGCAATACTTTTCAAGCATAGTGTTCTGGAATTTCTTTACATTCTAGCTCCTGGATCATAAACAATAACAATCAAACGATACAATTAGAACCCAAAAAAACTGAATATAAGAATGAATGAATGAAGGAAAGCATGGATGAAGAATGATTGGCCAAAATCTCTCTCGAATTGACACTAGGTAAGACGCATGTCGAATCACAGAGGAGCACACGGTTTCATACTTCATACCTGAAGGTAGTGTATGGCTCGTTAGTTTTCATTCAATGGAGGTTCTTGCTCAGGTAGGCTACATTATGCTCCACTTCAGACACTATAGATAGATATTTAATAGTCTCTCCTCCTCTACCTTTTGACAGTCTCTGTTTAGTTACTGCTGCTTTACACCCTCCGTCTCTGCTTCTGCCTTCGTCTCCCTGACCCTGACCCCTGACCCCCAACCACTCATCAAACGTGTACACACACGTTTGACATTTTCCCTCCTGACCGCCTATAGCCTTCATAGCTCTTTTTTGAAAGCACATGAACTTTTCCATCCCCCTCTTCTGTTCTCTTTCCCGGAAGAGAGTTTCTCGTTTTCCTAATGCCCTCTGTGCCGTCTGGGACCATTGGTATTCCTCGTCACGCCCGTGTTTACTGTAATGTGTTTTCGTGAGCTGTTTTTTTCCTCGGTTGTGTGAATAAGAATGCCCAAGCATGCCCATTATACCACTAAACCAAGGTTCTGTTCGCCAGGAAAGGACCAATGTAGAGCTGCCGAAGCAGTTTAGCTTATCCATGTTGACCACAGCATGACTGTCATTGTTTGCCTGCTTCCTAATTCGCTTACACATTTTGCTTCCGTCAAATAATCTTGCATTTAAGTATTTTCCGAACATTTGTTTTTGCCACAGAGGTGTGGCAACTGCACGTAATAGCTTCTTAAATTGTATATCCTGTTTGGTTTGCCCCAGGGAATGACACTCAGCTCAGACATTGAACCACATCCGCTTCAAGTAACATACTGCTAAGAACTACTAAGTACCACTTCAGTTCAGCATCACTCATAACTCTTACGTTACCTCCTGCATTCTTCCTTTTTTCACTTTACCTCAGGCTTTTTTTCTCCGCGGCCCGGGTCGAGAGGACAGGCTTGCGCATGTCACTCAACCCTATCCCAATGTCGGGATGTTTTATTCATGAGTCCTTCTCACTGTGTAAAGACAGGTGGAGTGCAGGTGCTGGTTCAGGCAGAGGTGATGCCGCCACTGCTGTACCGTTATGGGGGGCCTTTTAACCGGGCCCTTTGGTCAATTAAAAACTATGTTAAAAGGTGATATTTACAGCTGTTTTGATCATTCACATGAATTATACCGTATAGGTCTATTGATTCTTAAAGAATAGGTTGTCAACTATAAATGCCTCAAGAGCTTAGCTCAACTGTTTTACCCCATCATAACCTCCCAAAAAGTTGTTTTAATCCATTGTGTGTAAACAATGTCTTTGTTAACAAACAGTATTGCCTCAATATTAGGTGAAATGTTCATTTTGACCTCAGGCCATAGCTCTATCTATACATTTAAGAGTTGTTACATTTCTCCAGCCCCATCCCTGAGCTTTATAGTGTTTAGTTTGAGAAACAGATGCCTCACAAGTCCTCAACTGGCAGCTTCATTAAATAGTACCCGCAAAACACCAGTCTCAACGTCAACAGTGAAGAGGCGACTCCGGGATGCTGGCCTTCTAGCCAGAGTTGCAAAGAAAAAGCCATATCTCAGACTGGCCAAAAAATATATATATATTAAGATGGGCTAAAGAACAGACACTGGACAGAGGAGCTGTGCCAAGAAGGCTAGCATCCCGGAGTCGCTTCTTCACTGTTGACGTTGAGACTGGTGTTTTGCTGTGCATCGTTCACAGGTGATAGGCTAATATTGTCACCCATCACACTATTTTTTTATTTAATCTTGTCTTTACATGTACTAAATAATACAGTTGACGTCGGAAGTTTACATACACTTAGGTTGGAGTCATTAAAACTCGTTTTTCAACCACTCCACAAATTTCTTGTTAACAAACTATAGTTTTGGCAAGTCGGTTAGGACCTTGTGTATGACAAGTAATTTTTCCAACAATTGTTTACAGACATTATTTCACTTATAATTTACTGTATCACAATTCCAGTGGGTCAGAAGTTCACATACACTAAATTGACTGTGCCTTTAAACAGCTTGGAAAATTCCAGAAAATTATATCATGGCATTAGAATCTTCTGATAGACGATTGACATCATTTGAGTCAATTGGAGGTGTACCTGTGGATGTATTTCGAGGCCTACCTTCAAACTCAGTGCCTCTTTGCTTGACATCATGGGAAAATCTAAAGAAATCAGCCAAGACCTCAGAAAAAAAATTGTAGACCTCCACAAGTCTGGTTCATCCTTGGGAGCAATTTCCAAATGCCTGAAGGTACCATATTCATCTGTACAAACAATAGTACACAACTATAAACACCATGGGACCACGCAGCTGTCATACCGCTCAGGAAGGAGACGCGTTCTGTCTCCTAGAGATGAACGTACTTTGGTGTGAAAAGTGAAAATCAATCCCAGAACACAACAGCAAAGGACCTCGTGAAGATGCTGGAGGAAACTGGTACAAAAGTATCTGTATCCACAGTAAAACGTGTCCTATATCAACATAACCTGAAAGGCCGCTCAGCGAGGAAGAAACCATTGCTCTTTAAAAAAGCCAGACTACGGGTTGCAACTGCACATGGGGATATAGATCATACTTTTTTTTCTTACCCCCTTTTACGTAGTATCCAATTGTTAGAAGTTACTGTCTTGTCTCATCATTACAACTCCAGTACGGGCTCGGGAGAGACGACACCAATGTGTCGGAGGAAACACCGTACACCTAGCGACCTGGTCAGCGTGCACTGCGCCCGGCCCGAGACAAGGATATCCCTACCGGCCAAACACTCCCTTACCCAGACGACGCTAGGCCAATTGTGCGTCATCCCCATGGACATCCTAGTCGCAGCCGACTGCAACAGAGTCTGGAGTCTCTGGTGGCACAGCTAGCACTGCATTGCAGTGCCTTAGACCACTGCGCCACCCGGGAGGCCAAAGATTGTACTTTTTTGATAAATATCCTCTGGTCTGATGAAACAAATATTGAACTGTTTGGCCATAATGACCATCGTTATGTTTGGTGGAAAAAGAGGGAGGCTTGCAAACCGAAGAACACCATCCCAACCGTGAAGCATGGGGTGGCAGCATCATGTTGTGGGGGTGCTTTGCTGCAGGAAGGACTGGTGCACTTCACAAAATAGATGGCATCATGAGGAGGAAAAATGATGTGGATATATTGAAGCAACATCTCAAGACATCACTCAGGAAGTTAAAGCTTGGTCGTAAATGGGTCTTCCGAATGGACAATGACCCCAAGCATATTTCCAAAGTTGTGGCAAAATGGTTTAAGGAGAACAAAGTCAAGGTATTGGAGTGGCCATCACAAAACACTGACCTCAATCCTATAGAAAATCTGTGGGCAGGACTGAAAAAGCATGTGTGAGCAAGGAGGCCTACAAACCTGACTCAGTTACACCAGCTCTGTGTAACTGAGTTCATCCAATTTATTGTGGGAAGCTTGTAGAAGGCTACCCGAAACGTTTGACCCAAGTTAAACAATTTAAAGGCAATTTTACCAAATACTAATTGAGTGTTTGTAAACTTCTGACCCACTGGGAATGTGATGAAAGAAATGTAAGCTGAAATTAATCATGCTCTCTACTATTATTCTGACATTTCCCATTCTTAAAATAAAGTGATGACCCTAACTGACCTAAGGCAGGGAACTTTTACTAGGATTAAATGTCAATAATTGTGAAAAACTCAGTTTAAATGTATTTAACTAGGGGGTATGTAAACTTCTGACTTCAACTGTATGTGTGAAATTTGTTTTGATTTAGAATGGACCATTATCATGAAACAAGGGCACCACTTACCTTAAAACCCCCATACCATTTAATTAATTTACTTATAATGGTTTGGGACACCTGGGACCATCGCATAACATCCTGACAACTGGTAAAATAAATGGCTTGAGAAGATTTACAAATATCCTAACATGGTCCTCAATTACTTTCTGGTAAGTTACAGGGAACTAGACAAAGGTCCCCCAGAGAACATTCCCTTGTTACGCAATGTCCTAAGGACTAGTAAAATCAAATTCCTAAAAAGGTCCTGACCTGGTCCTCAATGACTTCCTGGTAACTTACAGGGAACTAGACAAAGGTCCCCAAGAGCGTGATAGAACTTTGGGTCTATCACACAACGTGCTGAGGACTAGTAAAAAGTACTGAGAACGTCCTAAAAAGGTCCTGACAAAAACTAAATTGCGACACAAATATTGGATCGCGACTGAAACAGCCTGGTTCAAGACCAGTTGAGGACCACTGACCATCATGAAATGTCCCTTTTAGGTCATTTAATGTCACATGGATAACGTCTTATCAGAACCAAACAGGAACCTTTTCGTAACGTTCCCTAATGAACATCAAAATACCTTATTATAATGTTATACTGCGACCAGACCAGGACCTGTACTGAACGTCCGCTTACGGTCCCGAGAACGTCAGTGGGATAACATCTCGCCGAAACCCTTAAAGGGACATAACATCGCCTAATGTCGTTAGGACGTCACCTGTTTGCTGAGATGACTCGATGGTAGCCGTCATTGTTGAAGGATTTGGCCAGAAACTAATATCGCTTTTAATTGCTTTTTAACTACCTTTTTTTTAAACTTAAGTATTGATAGATTTTTTTTGGGGGGCAGAACTTTTTGAACATGCTTACTTTGAACATAATTACACTTAATTTAATTGGATTTGATTGAAGTTGGTACATGATGAGACGTTCACATTGACTTTTGTCGACACCTACCTGACCGAGGTTATCCATGCGGCACTTCTTGAATATGGCAGACGCTGCACTGCACAGTGTATCATGTGGAATTTTTATTATGGCAGACGTTCACTTTTCACAAGTCATTTTAATTAGTCAAGGAAGGTTTCTGTTGTCAAAAAGCCACCACCTTTCAATATCGGTATTCTGCAGGCCTTCTATGAAACACCCACATTATGCAAGACATTTTATAACTCACAATATGGCAGGGCCGGATCATGCCCACACTATGTAAGACACTCACAATATGGCAGGGCCGGACTGTGGCCCTGGAGTGGGAAGCAAGCAGTCGGTGAGCGATCACTCCGTCTCCCGCTCATTTTTCAGCCCATCTCCCCCTCAGCCTCCCTCCATCACTCACTCCGGGCCCACAGCGGTAAAGGGGGAAGGAGCAGGAAGGGGTAGGAGAAGAGAGACATCCCACCCTCCATGATGCCTAATGACCTTGTTGGCATTATTTATAGCTCGTGCTCTCCAACTTGTACCGGGAACCGGGTTTGGATGCACTGACTTGTCACCTCTGCTGCTGCCCAGGGCCTGTGCACTCTCGCTGCGCTTGGTCACGGCTTCTCTTCCTGCCTCCACCCCCCCAATCCTCTCTCTCAACGCTGGAATGGTAATGAGGTGTGACCGGGGAGGTCAGCAGAGTTTCCTTTCCCCCCCCCTCTGTGTTTTCCACTGCCCTCTGAATACACTTCACGACCGGTGGCAGAGGCCTGGTCCACCCTCCTGGCCCCAGAGACCAACACCGCTCTGGACTGGTTGACACTTGGGATTATTCCTCCTCTTTACAGCCAGGGGAGGTGTTTTTTGGACCCATATTTCTTATGGCTCGGTTGGACTGTGGTATTTGATGCAGCATAGTTGGTGGTTTCAGTATATGCATTAGCTGGAAGTTGCGTCAGATGAAAGCCTTTGCTAAAATACCATTATTGTACAGTACTACCAAAGACAAGGGGATCCATTTATGTCTTTAGGTTTATTCTAAATCCCAAATCAACCCCTAGGCACTCCTGTAGATCTGAAGGGATAAGTATAAGCAATATGCTACTTGCTTCACTTTGCCCTCAGATAGGCTTGATGGAATTTTTCCATATTGCTTACCCCTATCCAATCTCTTCAGATCTACAGAAGTGCCTTCTACCGAAGTGCCTAGTGAAGAGGGGCTAGAGTTTGATTTGGGATTCAGCGAGCGTGTCTAATTAGCCTCGTATTTCCCCAGTGTGAGGGGTCTGAGGAGAGACCAGGGATCCCCAAAGCCCTAATGTTGTGCAACCTCCATCGGGTATGAGTCAAACTCCGACTCATGGCTTCACAACACACAGGCCTGTCTGGTTTACCTCCCTGCAGTCTGTTCCAGTGTAGCCTGTGGAAAGTTCCACAGATTTGAATGTGTTTCTGTCTTCCTGTTCTATCCTCCACCTAAAAATGTTGGCGTGATTTGTTTCAACCTCTACTTTCCACAACACGATTCGAAAGGGAATGTTGTCACAGCGTCTCTACTCTTTTGTCATTGACGGTTCTTTATCACCCACTCTTTTGCTCTTCTTCATCTTCCTCTTAGTTTCTCTGTGTGGAAACTCTTTACCCTAAATGGATCAGCCAATTGGTCTAAAATTATCTAAAAGTAGCTTTTCAATGGGGATTGTGTAGCAGCTCTAGGTTTGAAGTGACTTAGATGATTTAGGTAGGGAATTCAAAGCATGAATTACATTGGCTGTTGGTTAGAAACTGATTTAAAATCTCAAACAATGTGATTGGTGGCAGTGGCGAAGACAAACCCAAAGCGTGAATTGCGGTCTCTCCTTTTTAGTTTTTTTTTCTCTAAAAGTGCACTCAATTCTTTTTCTCTCTCGTTCTCTTCCCTCCTCCTCCTCCCCTTCTCAACCTCTCAGTAAGGAACCCACCTCTGACCAACGACATCTACTTCTGGCCGAGGGCTACACGGAGAATGACTTCTATGACCTGGTGAGGAGCATCGGAAGAGACCTAGTGGAGAAGATCGACCAGTTCACACATCCAAAGTAAGACGCCATGTTCTTCACAAGACAGCTGTGATACTCTAACACAGTGTTTCCCAGTACTAGCACACCTGGGTCGTATTCATTATGCACACCGTAGCACCGTTTTACAACGAAAACAAGCGTTTCTTTTTGGACAAGTTCAGGTAGTCCCACCCCTGTTCAGTCAGTTTGCTTCCATTTGGTTCCTAGTAAATACGACCCTGGTTACTCTTAACACAGTGTTTCGCAGTACTAGCTAGCGCATCTGATTCAACTACTTGACTCACACCTGATTCAAGGGCTTGATGATTAGTTGACCAGTTGAGACAAATAAGTAGAATTGCGGGGGGGGGTACTCGAGAGGTTTGAGAAACAGAGCTCTCATCCATCACACATCCAAGGTAAGACAGCATTCCCTCAACAAGATGTACAGCAGTGGTACTCAAACAGCAGGCCAAGGGCGCCACCACTGAACAACAATGGGCATATTGTCACACTCAGATGAGGGCATTACAGCTGTAACATTGGTTTATTACTTTCAATTGAATTGTTTCATGAATTGCTACCACCATGAGGTTTTCACTATCCCAAAAACACAGACAACCCTCTCCATGCCCCTCCTCATTCCCCCCATGCCCATTCACCCCTATAAAATGTGCTTGTTGTGAGAGACAAAAAAAACACATAACGCGTATACAACTACTAAAAACAAATGACTCTATGCATTACATATTGCGAAAATGTATCAAATATTTTAAACTGACTAATTATAATGATACAAGATGCAGTGAATGTTCTTTGTTTGGTTTGTACAGGCTTGTTTGAGATTAGGGGTAAATTGGATCTATTCCAATGCTTGACAAATAGGCTCGGAGAGCAAAGGTTAAGCTATACTCAATTCATCAGAGGGGCTCGGGATTGGCTTGTCTGCTGTTTTATAGTGAATGTGTCTCATAGCATCTACACTGAATGAAAATATAAACGCAACATGCAAGAATTTCTACGATTTTACTGAGTTACCCCTAATTCATATATGGAAATCAGTCAAATTAAAGAAAGAAATTAGACCCTAATCTATGCTTTTCACATGACTGTGAATACAGATATATGCATCAGTTGGTCACAGATGAAATAAAAGGTAGGGGCCTGGACCAGAAAACCAACCAGTATCTGGTGTGACCACCATTTGCATCATGCATTGCAACATATCACCTTCGCATAAAATTGATCAGGCTGTTTGATTGTGGCATGTGTAATGTTGTCCCACTCCTCTTCAATGGCTGTGCGAAGTTGCTGGATATTGGCAGGACCTGAAACACGCTGGTGTCGATAAAGAGCATCCCAAACATGTTCAATGGGTGACTTGTCTGGTGAGTATGCAGGCCATGGAAGAACAGGGACATTTTCAGCTTCCAGGAATTTTGTACAGATCCTTGCAACATGGGAACATGCATTATCATGCTGTACCATGAGGTGATGGTGCCGGATGAATGGCACGACAATGGGCTTCAGGACGTCGTCACGGTATCTCTGTGCATTCAAATTGCCATCAATAAAATGCAATTGTGTTGGTTGTCCGTAGCTTATGCCTGCCCATACCATAACCCCATCGACACCAGTGGGCACTCTGTTCACAATGTTGACATCAGCAAACCGCTCGCCCACACGAAGCCATACAGGCTTCTGCCCGGTACAGTTGAAACTGGGATTCATCCATGAAGAGCACACTTCTCCAGCGTGCAAGTGACCATCGAAGGTGAGCATTTGCCCACTGGAGTTCATTACGACGCTGAATTGCAGTCAGGTCAAGAACCTGGTGAGGACGACGAGCACGCAGATCAGCTTCCTTGAGATGGTTTCTGACAGTTTGTGCAGAGGGTCTTCGGTTGTACAAACCCACAGTTTCCTCAGCTGCCAGGAGGCTTGCTTCTCGCAGGTGAAGAAGCCGGATGTGGAGGTCCTGGGCTGGCATGATTACACGTGGTCTGCGGTTGTGAGGCCAGTTGGACGTACTACCAAATTCTCTAACATTCCTACAGTCAGCATGTCATTGCACGCTCCCTCCGAACTTGAGACATCTGTGGCATTGTGGTGTGTGACGAAACTACACATTTTAGTGGCCTTTTATTTTCTACAGCAAAAGGTGCACCTGTGTAATGATCATGATGTTTAATCAGTATTGATATGCCACACCTGTCAGGTGGATGGATTATCTCGGCAAAGGAGACATACTAACAAACAGGGATATAAACAAATTTGTCCACAAAATTTGAGAGAAGTAATATTTTTGAGCAAATGGAACATTTCTGGGATCTTTTATTTAATCTCATGAAACATGGGACCAACACTTTACTTGTTGCATTTACATTTTTGTTCCTTATGTTTTATCTATCTTTTCTACTTTGACAGCTACTTATTATGCAAGATAATGTGGCCCAACTGAGCCAAGTGTTGTTTGCTCTGAGTGGAGCCCTTAATCTAATGACAATGAAGGACCAAGGGTCAATGTTTGTTAATGGCACATGTTCATTTGATCTGATTCGCATCGCCGACATGAGGCTCGCTCTGTTTGTTTTGCACTCACGCACACACCTACTCTTTCTCTCTCGCTGTCTATTTTGATCTCTTTCTCTTAGTCTCTATTTCTCTCTGCCATAGACACAAACTTCTCTTTCTCTCTCACTCACTCACTCACACACACACACACAATTAACAGACAGAGCCTTTTGGACAAATCCCAGTACTGACAGGAACAAACAGGATTGGCCCAGTGACAGATCAATCACAAAGACTGATTGGCTTTGCCTTGGCTAATGAATTACCACATCAGAGGCCTGATTCCATCTCTTTCCTATCAAGGATTTAGAGTTGCACACAATAAAGGCTCCGTGTTGAAAAGCAGCAGCAGGCTTGGGCGTTCATACCTACCTTGTGCCATACCAGCATTGAGCACAAGGGGCGATATTTTCAATCCTCACTGAGCCTTTGTATTCCGGAGGTTAGCAATGCTAACAAATACATGTAAAATACCATAGAGAATACTGACTAAATGCTAACAAGCGCATTGTTTTAATTGTATAAAGTCTCTGACCTAAAATATTTGCAGGACAGACATCCCAGCTCATAAATGTATATAAGTAACTCAAAGTAGCTACAAATATTAAAATGTCTAAAAATGTAAAAAATTCCAAGAAATAGTTTCAACGATAGTGACGGTATAGAAAAACCATCCCGTGACTATTTCCAAATACCCCGGTATACACGATATACCTCCCAAGCCTAGGTAGCAGTAACAACTTTTTAGTCGGACGTTGCCTTGTTCGCCCCCATTTTTACGTTTGAAATTTGAAATAAACCCGAAAACACAGGATCGGTGAAAGCAATATGGCAGATGTCTTCACTTCACCAATCCACTCTCACACAAGTCATTGCCGCTCAGGGAAAGGAGACAAAGAGAGGAAGTCACTTTACCAACTTATTGAGATGCACTCTTGAGAGGGATCCTCCCTCCCTGTAGTGACAAAGCTGTTTCCTTTTCCTCCACAAACCGGTCCTTGGCGTTCACCCCTCAGCCTCAGTGGTTGATGTCTCATTTTTAAATAAAGGGCGTAAAGGGCAGGTGGTGGACAGAGTGTGGAAAAAGACTTATGCCCACCCCGCGTCCCACTGGTTTACCGATCAGAGAGTGTGTGGATTGTGTTTAATGGCGAAACAAGGGGCCCGCAGTTCGTAAAAACCCCTGTGAACATTCATCTCTGTCCCTGTGCTTAATCTTTTTTAAATAGCAACCTTTTCCCTACACTCCGTTAATGACATCCATAAATATGATACATTCCGTGGTGGCATTAGGGTCTAATGGGTCTGTGTGTGCGTGTGTGTTTATTGTGAACTTGAGACAGAACATGATCACAATCATCATGATCTCTTACTTTCACAATACGTAAATGTCTGTCTGTTTGTATGTCTGTCTGTTCTCCTGTCTATCAGGTATATGTGTGTCTTTGAGGGTGTTCGTATGTGTGAATTTGAAACAGCATTTTATGACAATGAACCTCCTCAAAGTCATCAGCATTTTGGGATCATTTGTGGTGCAGTTTCACCAATGCATCAGAGCCCCTGCAATACCCCCTTTTTTACCCACAAAGACATGAGCCGAGGTGGGCCATGCTCTAATCGATGCGCAGCCCCCTTTTGACAATAAACTTCACAATTACTCAAATTACCACCACGTGATATCAAACTCCATTTTAGCCCCAGCTACGTGACAGATGTCCTCCCTGTTAACCTTTAGAAATGTCACTTTTATGAACAAAATGGCTGGCTAATTGTTTTTTTCCCCCAGCAGAAACGCTGACTCATGGAGTTGGGCAAGCTGCTCCTGATGAGAGAGGACGGGCGACGGTACCCTTGTGTCTCTGTCTGTACGTCATTTATATTTAACCTGCACAAGGAGAGAGGAGTCTTCCGAGCCTTGTTTCCCCCATCTCCTTGGTGTACACCGTGTCCTGTGAAAAGAGGACACTGCGCCACAAATCAATAAAAGCACAAGCTTTCTCCTTGTCACTGTCCACTACATGGTAAATCATTTTAGTGTTCTTAGTACATTTACATTTGACTAATTTAGCAGACTCTCTTATCCAGAGCAACTTACCATCGGTGAATTCAACTAAAGTAGGTTAAAAAAACAGATAACAATCATTGTTTAGACTAGAGCAACAAGTACTGTGATTACTTATTATTACAATGTACTTAGAGTTAGGGTTACTTCTGTACTGTCAGTGTAATACCTGTTGCACTGCCAAATCAAAGCAAATGTTATTGGTCACATACACGTGATTAGCAGATGTTATTGTGGGTGTAGCGAAATGCTTGTGCTTCTAGCTCTGACAGTGCAGTAATATCTAACAAATGACACAACATATACCCAATACACAAAAAGCTAAGTAGGAATGAATTAAGACTATATACATATGGACGAGCAATGTCGGAGTGGAACAGACTAAGATACAGTAGAAAACGTTTTTAAAAAGTATAGAAAACAGTATATGCAGTTGAATACACTATACTTAGGTTGGAGCCGTTAACTCGTTTTTCAACCACTCCACAAATTTCTTGTCAACAAACAATAGATTTGGCAAATTGGTTAGGACATCTACTTTGTGCATGACAAGTAATTTTTCCACCAATTGTTTAGACAGATTATTTCACTGTATCACAATTCCAGTGGGTCAGGATTTTACATACACTAAGTTGGCTGTGCCTTTAAACAGCTGGAAAATTCCAGAAAATTGTGTCATGGCTTTAGAAGCTTCTGATAGGTGATTGACATAATTGGAGTCAATTGGAGGTGTCCCTGTGGATGTATTTCAAGGCCTACCTTCGAACTCAGTGCCTCTTTGCTTGACATCATGGGAAAATCTAAAGAAATCAGCCAAGACCTCAGAAAAAAAATTATAGACCTCCACAAGTCTGGTTCATCCTTGGGAGCAATTTCCAAACACCTGAAAGTACCACGTTCATCTGTACAAACAATAGTACGCAAGTATTGTCACGTTCGTCGTAGTGAGAAGACCAAGGCGCAGCATGATATGAATACATCTTCTATATTTAATGAAGAAAGAACACAAACTTACAAAACAACAAACGAACGTGACGCTATATATAAACAGTGCAGACACAGGCAACTAGACATAGACAATAACCCACAAAATACCCAAAGAAGATGACTGCCTAAATATGGTTCCCAATCAGAGACCACGATAAACAGCTGCCTCTAATTGAGAAACAATCTAGGCAACCATAGACATAAACCTAGATGGTAAACAACTCCATACACCTACAAAAAACCCTAGACAGTACAAAAACACATACATCACCCATGTCGCACCCTGACCTAACCAAAATATATAAAGAAAACAAAGAATACTCAGTTCGGGGCGTGACGGATCCGGTGGAGGGAGACTCTGGCGGATCCGGACTGGTAGGTTCCGGACTGCGACCCGTCGTGGTAGGTTCCAGACTGCGACCCGTCGTGTTAGGTTCCGGGCTGTGACCCGTCGTGGTAGGTTCCGGACTGTGACCCATCGTGGGAGGTTCCGATCTGTAGACTGTTCAGTCTAGACTGGGTACTGTTGCCGGACGGTCTGGACTGGGTACTGTAGCCGGACGCTCTGGACTGGGTACTGTTGCCGGACGCTCTGGACTGGGTACTGTCGCCGGACGCTCTGGACTGGTGAGGTGCACTGTAGGCCTGGTGCGTGGTGCCAGTACTGGTGGTACTGGGCTGAGGACACGCACCTCAGGGCAAGTGCGGGGAGGAGGAACAGGGCGTACTGGACTGCCGAGGCGCACTATAGGCCTGGTGCGTGGTGCCGGCACTGGTGGTACCGGGCTGGGGACACACACCTCAGGGCGAGTGCGAGGAGCAGGAACAGGGCATACAGGGCTCTGGAGACGCATAGGAAGCCTGGTGCGTGGTGTTGGCACTGGTGGTACTGGGCCGAGGACACGCACCTCAGGGCGAGTGCGGGGAGGAGGAACAGGGCGTACTGGACTGCCGAGGCGCACTATAGGCGATCGCACTATAGGCGACCAATGCGGCCATCTTGAAGCATGTGGAGACCGCATACTGGGATAGGGAGCGATTGAATATCCTCTTAAACACACCAGCCAGCTGTTCTGCGCATCCTCTGAGGACACGGCAAGGGATACCGTCTGGACCGGCAGCCTTGCGAGGGTTAACACGTTTAAATGTTTTACTCACATCGGCCACGGAGAAGGAGATCTCACAGTCCTTGCGAGCGAGCCATGTCCGGGATCCATTGTTATCCTCAAAGTGTGCGAAGAATGTGTTTAACCTGTCTGGAAGCAAGACGTCAGTCTCGGCGATGTGGCTGGTTTTCCTTTTGTGATTGTCTGTAGTTCCTGCCACATACGTCTCGTGTCTGGGCTGTTGAATTGTGACTCCACTTCATCTCTATACTGACGTTTAGCTTGTTTAATTGCCTTGTGGAGTGAATAACAGTTGTTTAATTGCCTTGTGGAGTGAATAACTTTCAGTTTCGCGCGAATGCTACCATCTATCCACGGTTTCTGGTTAGGGTAGGTTTTAATAGTCACAGTGGGTACTACATCTCCTATACACTTCCTTATAAACTCAGTCACTGTATCCATGTATACACCTTGATTATTTTCCCACACTACCAGTCCACGTGATAAAAACAACACTGAAGCGAGGATTCCGATTGGTCAGACCAGTGTTGAATAGTACGAAACGGAAGCACTTCCTGTTTGAGTTTCTGCCTATAAGACGGGAGGAGCAAGATGAAGTCTGTGATATGTTGCCTAACATGTTAGGTTACAACAGACTCAGTCATCTGACATCATGTAGAACTGGGTGACTTCCTGATCACAGATGTCAACAATATTCAAATTTAAATCTGGAAAAGGATGCATGCTATTGCCTCTTCCCAGTTTGCCAATGGTGGCAATCTTTTGAAGCAGGACGTTTCCCCACAGTGTAAGATGATGTCACATTGCTGAGTCTGCCTTTAAGCATACTATTAGTTCAACTACCTCTAAAAGTCCAGGGATTGGACAAAAGAACAGCAATAGTCATTTGATCAGTCAATCAATCAATCAATCAGCCAACTGATCCTTAAATTCATCAATTCATCATCCCGACTCAAAGGTCCGCGTCTCGTTCTGTCTAAAAGGCCTCAAAGGCCCCAAACAGTATTCTTCTATTATAGCCTTTGAAATCGCAATATGACAGACATGCGTAACTCCTTTAAATGTCACATCACCGCAGAAACTCCTCCAGGTGACGTACAGCACCTGACATTCAAACAAACCATTCCGTCTTTCTCAAGATTTTGATGGGGTGGAATACAAGTTGCATTGCCAGAAATGTCACATCAAAGTCTAATCAGCTCAAAGTTGAGAATTCCGTTTTGAATGCCGTTTTGGAAAGACAACAATGGTTTGGGTTGCCTTTGTGCCGTTCTGTAGTCAACAGTGAGCTGTTTTACTGGCCTGCACGAGTATTCCTCGGACGCTGCGCTACAAATCAAAGCTGATAGGCACTCAAATGTAACACAAATCTGCATTTATTGGACCGTAACGCTGTCAGATTCATTTGGAAAGTCGACTGCGCTGTCAATCAAGCTGACAGCTTGGACAGGAAGTACTTCGGTACGCCAGTGGCGGTGAGAAAGGTCTAACTCTGAGCCCCCGCGCGGATGATGTTGCGTCGCAGCAGATGAGGTGTTTTACAACCTCCCAGGGAAGGTAGTAAAATGCGGGCTGTTTTTTTTTCTTTCTTTTTATGCCGGTGTTGTTTCGATACAGTCGGTTAGTAACATTATATTAACATGTTAACATCCGTTAAGTTATATTACCATGTCACTACAAAGGTGTTACTAAGTAAGTAGCAATAAAGGTAAAAAAAATAAACATGTTACAACTCTACAATCTTATGAGGGGGGCATGTTCCATTGATACCCCCCATGCTGGTTTATATTTACGAGAAGAGGCTGTGGCATGGATTGTCAAAACCAATGTGCCTCGTCGTCATGGTGTATGCCAGGCTGTTGTCTGGTCGCTGTGATACGCTGCATGCTCTCTATGTGTGACGCACATGACCAAGTGTGTGTGTGTAAAGGCACGCGTGTGTGAGTGGGTGCGTCCCTGTGTGTGTACTCTTTAACCCTGTCTGGCCTTAACTCAGTATGACCCAAAGCACCTCTCACCTCCACCACACGTGGCCTGACCCTTCGTCTGTTCCTTACAAGGCCCAAGCATCTCTCCTCTACTCAGCAGGAAAGTAAACACCAGGCCGCCATCTTTTGGATTGAATGAACGATTTACTGCTTGCACACTCAGGGAGAAAAAAGCTGAAACAGGGGGGAGGGTGAGAGATTTAGACAACAGGAACATGGAGGGAGTGCGTGCGTGCGTGCATGAAAGAGGGAGAGCCATGCAGAGCATCCTGTCACGGGATCAGTGAAATGTTTAGAGATAAATGGAGAGGAGAGGTGTGTGTGTGGTTGACAAATGGCTGTCTTCGGCAGTGAGTTGCTGTAGAGAGTTAGACTTGTTAAAAATCTGCCCTCTTTGTTGGAACCCTCCAGGGATCTTTCCAGAAGGCGAGGCAAAGCAGCAGGCTAATGCCCAGCACCGCCCCTGAGCCAGAGTGGAGGAGGAGGAGAAAGAGAGAGAGAGAGAGATATGGGAGAGAGATATGGGATAGAGAGAGAGAGAGAGAAAATCCCAGGGAGGGAGAGAGAGGGGCATGACAGAGAAAGGGATAACTGGCAGGGTGAGTGGGGTATCCTGGGAGCGACAGTATGTGGAGGGGGGTGGGGGGCTGGCAGAGAGTGAGAGACAGGAGAGAGAGAGACCAGGGAGGGAGAAAGAGGGGATTGAGTTTAATGGAGCACTGAGAGGAGCTACTGCAGGAAACGCCTGTGAATAATGCATCGTTGTTTACCGTGTACACTTCAATACGGTGCAGAGTGCATTACTCTATATCACGCGCAATTTGTTACTCACAAAATGTAAGATGTTTAAAAGTATATGCATATAGAACGCAAATTACAGTGCAATGGCAGATGGTAAAGTATTTGCCAAAACGTTATAAAAGGGAAATTACATTTGCCTTCAAGTGATTTGTCAAGTGTGAAATTTGAACCATTACATAACATTACATTTCTCCAATTAAAAATCTGAAATCATTAGGGGGATCCATATTATGAAATGAACATTCCATACTTTAGAGATGGCAACCCTTTCAAAAATCATTAAAGAAAAAATGACAAATTCCCAGTCTCCCTTTCCTTCTGTACGTAATAGAATCCCAACGTCTTTATGATCTCCTGTTCGTATACAGTATCCCAAGTTATTAGGTCTTTATTAGCCCACAGCATTAGTGCACAGTGCACCGTATCCCCCAGAGTTTTCTAACAGGCAGAGCTTTATGACATTAGCAGGCTGAACTGAGCGTAATGGGAGCTCGACCAGATTTATGCTGAAGGTGCTGCCAAGCGGCCCGGGGCAGCTGGGTAATCTGGATGTAATTGAGAGTGGAGGTCACAGGGGAAGAGCCCCTCGGGCTGACAGGTCTGCCACAATGCACTGTTTTGGTGCCGTGCAGACTTTTCCAGTATTGTGGCTCCTGACATAGGTGAACACACAGTAATAATACACTGCTATAGTGAGTGACCCTTTGACAGAGGGAAAGAAGTGGTGTACTGTAAATCCTCATAGTAATTGTCTTTTCTACAAGCATGCTATTCTGTGATCAGTTTGATATGTGTGCACATGGTGCCATTTTGTCAGCATAACCAATAAACCATTTAATCTGCTAATGTTCTTGCCCTGGTTTTATTAAATAAAGGCTGTCCGACTTGGTTTTAGTTGCTCATTAACAGGTGGACCGCCGGTGCACGGGCATCCTCAATGAATCGCTGCAGATGCAGGTGCACCTTTTCCCGCAGACAGCTTCCCATTGATTTCCAACCGTAAACACCATTCTGTTAGGGTGAGAGGCTTCAAATGGAGCTGTCAATTTGAAACTCAGAAAAGGAAGAGATAGAGACAGGGAAGGAGAGAGAGAGACAGGGAAGGAGAGAGAGAGACAGGGAAGGAGAGAGAGAGAGAGGGGGGGGGGGGGAGGAGAAGAGGTAAAGAGAACTAGGAAAGAGCAGTCTGGAGTTTCAGCCTGTCATAACCGCTGTTCGTCAACGTCGTAGCTAAGCAGTGTTGATTAGGAACATCCGGCCCATCGGTGGAGACGCCGCTCCACCCTAGCTGGCTGAGGCCCGCTGCGTCTTTGGCTAAGAGCAGAGAATGTCGGACAGTTCTCTGAGATCCTTCAGACAACCGACACTCATCAATTATTGCTGACTCTACACTGTCCCCTCTTATTATTTTGTCAAGATATTGACCAATTCATCACATTCATCCGCCCCACAAGCACCCGAGCTGTCGTAAAGAATACGGACAAGGAATCTCCGTCTACTGCCTCAGGGACGGACATCAGCCATTTTGAGAGATGTAACTTGTTTGGTAAGTCATGCGTACGGCGGTACGCCCTCCTCCGCCTAGCACAGCGAGGCAGGTGCTTCTTGTCCTTGGTCCAGCACTGATTCATCGTCCCGTTCGCATCGCAAACAGTTTATGTAAGGTTGTTTTATGATGAAGACCACAGTTGGACCAGAGCTTCCTTGAATCACTGCTTTTGGCGCTGAGTCACAGTCCGTAGTAGTGGATCCCTGAGAGTTTAGCCGTGGTGATTCATCCCCTCATGAAGTGCTGTGCCATCTGATGAAAACCGGTGTAGCGTGGCCAAAGTGCTTGTTTACCGCGAGTCCTCGCTTTCTCTCACTGGTGCCCAGTCGCAGCCACTCTCTCCCTGTACACTCGCACAGTGTACACACTTAACGAAGGGGGGAAATGATTCGCTCTCCAGTCGCACGGGCCAACTAAATGGCCGTACCAGGCTTAAAACTATGACTCTGTTGACTAGGCACATTGCCCAAAAAAGCCCACTTTGGATTTCTAGTGGAACTCCCAATAAAACGAACAATGAACAGGGCAGAGAGGGTTCCATGACATGGACAGCCAAATGGATTGGGAAAGCTATAGGGAAGCAGACTAAGGACCGACAACCCGAATGAACAAAATCATGCATAAAAAAATCTGAAAGTTAACATAGTCCCATATAGGGGTACTATTTGTTCACTGATTGAAGCCTGAATCTACATGATTACCTGGTTTCGTGTTATTGACTATACAGTTAACAGGTTCAAAAAAATGTGATTAGTACAGTATGTCAAGTGCCTTAACAAATGGCATGGAAATCAAATAAATGGTTAACACGGACGCAAGAAAGCTACCACGGAGCGAGGAAGAGAGACGCACCATGTTAGCTCCGCGGTCCAGGAGGAGTATCAATGGAATTTTCTCTATAATTATAGTGTTTACTAATTTGCGGAATACATGGATGGGGTAATGTGTGTGGGTAGTGAATGGGGTCTATGTAATGAGTATTGGGCTCTGGGAGAACGCTAAAATAAATGGGAGCCCCTGCCACATTTTACTCTAAAGGCATCTCTGCCGCCATTACTTTAGATTTTTCTATCCTATCGGCCATTATCCTCATCCCACTGAAAGAAGTGGGCGAGGGAAGCACTTATATTAAGTGCCGTTTCAGAAACACTCCAATTGAGTCGGTTGTCTGTTGAGCAAAGGGGCCCGCATTTTCTTTTTCATGACTTATTCTACAAAGTTACTCTTTCCTTCACAAGGACTTCTCACTTAGCTCGTTTCTAAGAAAGGAAGCGGGGCCTTGTTCCAATGTGTCGAAGGTGGAGATGAACTTCGATCCGGCCAGACTGAAGAGGGTCCTTGGAGTAGGATGGTTCTAGGGGAGGAAAGGGTGAGAGAAAGAGAGAGAGGGAGAGAGAGAAATAGGGAGTGAGAGAGAGTTGGGGCTTAGGGCTGTCTACTGGATCAATTCAGTAATTAGAGCAGTGGCAAGGCAGGCAGGCGACAAAAGCCAGACTGGAATGACTCTTTCCTCCTCTGAGGGATCATGGAAAGATGATTTGAAATGCAGGACTTGTGATTGCGTGGGTGTATGTATTTGTGACTTTGTGCATTGATGTGTTTGGTTTATCAGCGATGGTCAATCACAATAGTCTTAGTGAGTTTGAGAAGCAGTATTGGTATGGAAAATCTCAAACTGCCCCAGACTGTCAACCAGGGCAAAGCACTGGTCCGGGATGGCAGGTAACCAATGGAATATTGAGTCCAAACAGCAACAGAGAGCATGTAAGTGAGAGGCTGTTTGAATACTTCACATTAGAGCAAAGGGGAATGACATCTTCCTGGTTGATTTTGGCGTTTGCAGCTTCAGTGCTGGCCACTGGCTAGGCGTCTAGGGGGCTAATGCTACCAGCAAAAGGTCAAGTTGAATGTCACTCTTTACTCTGCTCTTATAAACAGAGGGTCGCGGGGGACTCTGCCTGGAACTCGCTCGGAAAAACCGTGCTCAGTAATCATCATTACAAACAACACTCCCAGGCGTGCATGCACACGCGGACACACACCCAGTCCTGCAGCTGTCCCTCTCGACCTTACAGCCTCTGAAGACAGACAGCGAGCTGAATATACCCATCACTGTCCACAGCCGTGTAGAACAGTCTACAGTCCAGAGGCCATCAATCACAGCATGAGTGACACGCCTATAACAGGAGAGAAGAGGGAGGGCGAGGGGAAGGGAGGAGAGGAAAGAAGAGGGAGTGACAGGAGAAGGGAGGTTAGGGAGGGGTAGAGAGGGAGGTCACTGCTAATGTGTGGAAGTGGAGGAAGAAATAGAGAAGAGGATGATGGACAGGAAAAGGAGATTCATTCATCCACTTTCTCACACCACGCACGTTCTCCCCAAACACATGGGGGAGTATACAAACGTAACGTTATGACCATAACCACTGTTCCCTGAAGGAGGGAAACGGCGCCAAACAGGTGTTGTACCTCGTTTCCTTCCTTCATGGAACAGGAGTTCTATTCATAACGTTACGTTCCCTTTCAGTCAGTCAACTTCAGTACAACATACTATGGGGAAATCACACCCCAAGCTGACCCCAATGGATACTAAAGGAAACAGCCCATGGCAGAACAACCAGACCTGACCCTGCCAGATGCATCAGTCTGAGTGCACACACAGCACACTGCCTAGTGACTTTCCCTTGTCTCAGCTGTAAGCACACATGGATCAGTGACATTCAAGCGATTAAAACCTCACGAAAGTGTCTGGTGATGACCAACTCACCATCAAGCTGAATTATCAAAACGGGACAAAAAGCTGGTCACATAACTGGATATCCCGGGTCCGTTCAATGTATATTCATAAAGCTCGCACCGGACACAGTGTAACCTCTGTTGGGCTTCAGAAGCAAAAGGAGGAGACGAAATGTAAAAATGGTCAAAAGCTAAGGGCCTGTAGGACTTAGCCATGACTTTCAGGGGGAAGGCAACGTCACCTTAGAGTCGCCGGGGGCGAACTGTGTACAGGAAAAGTGTACGGATAACGCATTGAGGTCCCCAACACGTTTAGCGAAGGCCAAAGCCATGAGCAGGGAGGTTTTGTAGGAGAGGATCTTCAGATCCACATACTCCAGAGGCTCAAAGGGTGCACAGAGTGCCTCCAAAACCAACGACAAGTCCCATGTGGGCACAAAAAGAGATGACTTACACCTTCCATGAACTGCACAAACAGGTGAGGCTCCCACAATTCAACAGTGAAGAGGCAATTCCCGGGATGAGTTCCTCTGTCCAGTGAAGAGTTCCTTTGTCCAGTGTCTGTGTTCTTTAGCCCATCTTAATCTTTTCTTTTTATTGGCCAGTCTGAGATATGGCTTTTTCTTTGCAACTCTGCCAAGAAGGCCAGCATCCCGGAGTCGCCTCTTCCCTGTTGACGTTGAGACTGGTGTTTTGCAGGGACTATTTAATGAAGCTGCCAGTTGTGGACTAGACTATTACCCGTATACATGGATGAACACTTCACGGCAGACGGCGTCTGTATCTCAAACTAGACACCCTGATGTGCTTGTCCTCTTGCTCAGTTGTGCACCGGGGCCTCCAACTCCTCTCTCTATTCTGGTTAGAGACAGTATGCGCTGTTCTGTGAAGGGAGTAGTACACAGCGTTGTACGAGATCTTCAGTTTCTTGGCAATTTCTCGGATTAGTTAACACAATGTGCCATTGGAACACAGGAGAGATGGTTGCTGATAATGGGCCTATTATATCTAGGCCTGATAATGGGCCTAGATATTCCATAAAAAATATGCAGTTTCCAGCTACAAAAGTCATTTACAACATTAACAATGTCTACACAGTATTTCTGATCAATTTGATGTTATTTTAATGGACAAAAAAAAAACAATTCTTTCAAAAACAAAGACATTTCTAAGTTACCCCAAACTTGTGAACGGTAGTGTATTTCTGTTTTTTATTTTTAGTAAATTTGCCCAAAATTATAGAAACCTGTTTTTGCTTTGTCATTGTGGGATATTGTGTGTAGATTGCTGAGAAATATATATATATATTTTTGATCCAATTTTAGAATAAGGCTGTAACGTAACAAAATGTCGAAAAAAGTCCATGGGTTTGAATACTTTCCGAAGGCGCTGTAGATGTGGCTGGGGGGTGGTTATAACATTTCCTTCACATGACCCATCAATTTTGACAAGTGTGTCGTGTAAGCATCATCTAATAATGATAAAATATTTTTATTTGGATATTTAAAAAAGAAAAATGTTTTACACATACCTGATTTGTTTGATATTAATAGTTAGCAATTAATAATTAACAAATACGAGGATATGTCTGTCCTGTTAGTGTCTGTGTTTTTATGGTCTCCACTCTAGTTCCCTGCAGCTAATCTGGGCGTATGGTCACTAGAGATGGCTTGAGCTGACAAATTAGTTTAAGATACATAGACAAGATGTGGTGGGTGTAACCGAGATAGCCTGGAGGAGTTTGGAACAATTCCTCATTGTCACTAAATCATCCTTGCATCTGGGAAACTAAGCCAGGGTGGGGTTAAGACATCAACCCACGTGCAGATAATGACAGGATGAACCCAGAGTGGCCTATGATGCTCCTTGGTCTGCATGGGAGGGGGTTAAACCAACCATGACTGAGCATTTTTAGTGTCAGCTCTATGTAGTACTCTGCATTTGTGTAAAGGTTAGGTTACTCGGTCCAACACTCAAGGGTAAGGGGTCGACTTTATTTAATTGATATTAAATAAAGATGATTGTTTGAAGAAATTACCAAATCTCTCTCAGTACTGAATTTCCACGACACTATGCAAGCAATCACTTCACTGTATCATTTACACCTTCTGTATCCTGTGCATGTGACAAATAAACAGATTTGATTTGATATAGCGTGTGTTTACCACATGGCCTCATATGTGAATCCTTGGGTGGGGTGGGGCTATGGCTGGGTGTGGCTAAGGCTTAAAAAATGCAGAACCAAGAACAGATACAGCCCTTGGTTCACTCCAGACCTGACTGCCCTCGACCAGCACAAAAACATCCTGTGGCGGATTGCAATAGCATCGAATAGCCCCCGTGATATGCAACTGTTCAGGGAAGTCAGGAACCAATACACGCTGTCAGTCAGGAAAGCTAAGGCCACCTTCTTCAGGCAGAAGTTTGTATCCTGTAGCTCCAACTCCAAAAAGTTCTGGGACACTGTGAAGTCCATGGAGAACAAGAGCACCTCCTCCCAGCTGCCCACTGCACTGAGGCTAGGTAACACGGTCTCCACCGATAAATCCATGATTATCGAAAACTTCAATAAGCACTTCTCAACGGCTGGCCATGCCTTCCGCCTGGCTACTCCAACCTTGGCCAACAGCTCCGCCCCCCCCGCAGCTCCTCGCCCAAGCCTCTCCAGGTTCTCCTTTACCCAAATCCAGATAGCAGATGTTCTGAAAGAGCTGCAAAACCTGGACCCGTACAAATCAGCTGGGCTTGACAATCTGGACCCTCTATTTCTGAAACTATCTGCCGCCATTGTCGCAACCCCTATTACCAGCCTGTTCAACCTCTCTTTCATATCGTCTGAGATCCCCAAGGATTGAAAGCTGCCGCAGTCATCCCCCTCTACAAAGGGGAGACACCCTGGACCCAAACTGTTATAGACCTATATCCATCCTGCCCTGCCTATCTAAGGTCTTCGAAAGCCAAGTCAACAAACAGGTCACTGACCATCTCGAATCCCACCGTACCTTCTCCGCTGTGCAATCTGGTTTCGAGCCGGTCACGGGTGCACCTCAGCCACACTCAAGGTACTAAACGATATCATAACCGCCATCGATAAAAGACAGTACTGTGCAGCCGTCTTCATCGACCTCGCCAAGGCTTTCGACTCTGTCAATCACCATATTCTTATCGGCAGACTCAATAGCCTCGGTTTTTCGGATGACTGCCTTGCCTGGTTCACAATTACTTTGCAGACAGAGTTCAGTGTGTCAAATCGGAGGGCATGCTGTCCGGTCCTCTGGCAGTCTCTATGGGGGTGCCACAGGGTTCAATTCTCGGGCCGACTCTTTTCTCTGTATATATCAATAATGTTGCTCTTGCTGCGGGCGATTCCCTGATCCACCTCTACGCAGACGACACCATTCTATATACTTTCGGCCCGTCATTGGACACTGTGCTATCTAACCTCAAACAAGCTTCTATGCCATACAGCACTCCTTCCGTGGCCTCCAACTGCTCTTAAACTCGAGTAAAACCAAATGCATGCTTTTCAACGATCGCTGCCTGCACCCGCATGCCCGACTAGCATCACCACCCCCGACCTTGAATATGTGGACATCTATAAGTACCTAGGTGTCTGGCTAGACTGCAAACTCTCCTTCCAGACTCACAACAAACATCTCCAATCGAAAATCAAATCAAGAGTCGGCTTTCTATTCCGCAACAAAGCCTCCTTCACTCACGCCGCCAAGCTTACCCTAGTAACACTGACTATCCTACCGATCCTAGACTTCAGCAAACTGGCTGCGATGTCATCTACAAAATGGCTTCCAACACTCTACTCAGCAAACTGGCTGCAGTCTATCACAGTGCCATCCGTTTTGTCACTAAAGCACCTTATACCACCCACCACATTTTATTTGTTACACATGGAGCAGATGTTAAATGAGTGTAGCGAAATGCTTGTGCTTCTAGTTCCGACAATGCAGTGATAACCAACAAGTAATCTAACTAACAATTCCAAAACTACTGTCTTATGCGATGAGGATATATGAATGAGTATGCTCTAGTCGGCTGGCCCTCACTACATATTCATATGCGCCAGACCCACTGGCAGACCCAGGTCATCTACAAGTCCATGCTAGGTAAAGCTCCGCCTTATCTCAGTTCACTGGTCACGATGGCAACACCCATCCGTAGCACGCGCTCCAGCAAGTGTATCTCACTGATCATCCCTAAAGCCAACACCTCATTTGGCCGCCTTTCGTTCCAGTACTCTGCTGCCTGTGACTGGAACGAACTGCAAAAATCGCTGAAGTTGGAGACTTTTATCTCCCTCACCAACTTCAAACATCAGCTATCCGAGCAGCTAACCGATCGCTGCAGCTGTACATAGTCTATTGGTAAATAGCCCACCCATTTTCACCTACCTCATTCCCATACTGTTCTTATACTGTTTTTTATTGATTTACTTTTCTGCTCTTTTGCACACCAATATCTCTACCTGTACATGACCATCTGATCATTTATTCACTCCAGTGTTAATCTGCAAAATTGTATTATTCGCCTACCTCCTCATGCCTTTTGCACACATTGTATATAGACTGCCCATTTTCTTTCTACTGTGTTATTGACTTGTTAATTGTTTACTCCATGTGTAACTCTGTGTTGTCTGTTCACACTGCTATGCTTTATCTTGGCCAGGTCGCAGTTGCAAATGAGAACTTGTTCTCAACTAGCCTACCTGGTTAAATAAAGGTGAAATAAAATCAAATTTAAAAAAAGAGGGTGTGAGCGATGCTGAATGGGTGTAGACAGAGAAGAGCTCTCCAGTAGGTTTACTGGCCATTTTCTCAAAAGGGGGGTTATAGGTTTATCAACTTTAAAATCAGAAATACTTTCCCATTGTTCCTCAACAGCAGTGTATGATAAACCATTTTCTAGCTCTGATTCTCTATTTTTATCCAATTTATCCAAAAAACACCATTTCAAATTTTGCTACATAAGACCGAATCAAAGCGGTTGGTCACATGTATAAACAGAATATGCATTTGAGAAGTGCCCTCTGTGCTCCGTTTCACATACTTTGATTTGGACTCATACTCTGACCCTCCCGTGCCCCAGAGTCTCTCCCCATCTGTTGATACACGCCACCACTCACATATTGTCGGTTCTGTCCAGCACAAGCGTCTGTCGTGATCATCTTGCGGGATACAACTCAACCCACGCAAGCTCCCTGACAATAGCAGAGGGTCCCACCACTGGGCCATGGTTCAAATGCCTGACAGGGACACCCGAAGTGAGTGTCTTAGGCTGCGAGATGCATCCAGGTGTGGCTAGCACTCAGCGCTTGAAGGGCTGCATCAACAATAGCCCCAGAGGAACCACTTCCATCACAGAAGCCATCATCCCCAGTAGGCATTTGCATTGGCGAAAACACACTGTGGTGCCAAGCCTACATTTGACAAAGCAGAGCCGGAACTCGGACAGCCTCTGTGGGGACAGAAAAGCGTGACACGCGAGTGAGTCTAGCTCAAGACCCAGAAACTGAATGCGCTGAGATGGAGTCAGACAGCTCTTTTTATGGTTTCTTATGAAACCTTGAGATAGAATATGGGACAGTACCATGGATGTGTGTTACACTGCTTGCCCGCTCTTCACCAGCCAATCGGCTGAAATTTCTGGCGGCTGAGTTTGTAGACTCTTAGGTGCTTACTGAGGAACCAGCCATCCTGGATCTGTACCAGTCATCCTGGATCTTCGACATAGGAACCACTCAGATTGCTTGCTTCTGGAGATGGGTAAGGATATTTCCCCCCTCAAAACGTGCACAGAGGTCTAGGGAACAGTTGAGGTGATGAGGCTGCAGAAGCGTGGGACCGCACAACAAATTAGCCTATACCCTGACGTCACTGTTCGCATAATCCAGGCTGACACTGAGCATGCACGCCGTTGGTCGGAGCAGACAGCGAGCCTACCATGAAGTGTTAGCTGAAGGGGTGGGACACCACCTTGTGGACTGGGAGAGATTTGGTTATTTTTACATTCCCACCACTCTTGACAACCGTGTGTCTGAACATGGAGAAGGGATACTTGTTATCGAAATCACACACACAACTCTTTTGACACCCGTGAACATTGTGGAAAATGTGTTTATGCGCCAAGGTTTGGCTAAAGCCCAGCCCACTCTGGCGATCAGTGACGTACCCTGATTGGCAGTGCCGCATGGGGGTACTGTTATCACAACGAGCCTCACTCGGTTTAGGCATTAAGAAGCGTTCCAGTAATCGGCCGGCACCCAGCACTGGACAACACGCATAAAAAATAGACCCACGGGAAAAAAACATTATCATGGAGTTTATCCTAGTGACCAGTCATGGGTAGCCTACTGGCGACAAAGTGCCTTGTAACCTAGTTGGGAATGGGACAGACATCTCTGAAATAACGGACCCCTTCTGTGGTAATTGACAGGGTGATTCTTAATCTAATCTAATTCCAAGGAATCAAAAGCACTGAGCAGCAGAAAGATAGCTAATTTTGGGGTTCATATGAAGCAGCGAGATTGCAAATAAAGAGAAGAGATGGCCACCTCGCTTTGCGTTCCTAGGAAACTATGCAGTATTTTTTATGTGTTATTTCTTACATTGTTACCCCAGGAAATCTTAGGTATTATTACATACAGTCGGGAGGAACTATTGGATATAAGAACAGTGTCAACTCACCAACATTACGACAAGGAATAATTTCCCGAAGCGGATCCTCTGTATGGCCCACCACTCAGGACAATGGATCAGATCCCAGCCGGCGACCCAAAACAACGGCCCCGCAGAAGGGGCAGACGGAGCAGTCTTCTGGACAGGCTCCGTAGACGGGCACATCACGCACCGCTCCCGAGCATACTACTCGCCAATGTCCAGTCTCTTGACAACAAGGTAGACGAAATCCGAGCAAGGGTCAGAGACTAAGGTTCTTTGTTTCACGGAAACATGGCTCACTCGAGACACGCTATCGGAGTCGGTATGCCTTATGATTAACGAGACGTGGTGTGATCATAACATACAGGAACTCAAGTCATTTTGTTCACCTGACTTAGAATTCCTCACAATCAAATGCCGACCGCATTATCTACCAAGAGAATTCTCTTCGATCATAATCACAGTCGTGTATATTCCCCCATAAGCAGACACATTGACGGCCCTGAAAGAACTTCATTCGATTCTATGTAAACTGGAAACCACATATCCTGAGGCTGAGTTTATTATAGCTGGGGATTTTAACAAGGCTAATCTGATATCAAGCCTCCGTAAATTCTATCAGCATATTGATTGTGCGACCCGGGCTGGCAAAACCCTGGATCATTGTTATTCTAACTTCCGCGACGTATATAAGGCCCTCCCCCGCCCTCCTTTCGGAAAAGCTGACCACGACTCCATTTTGTTGCTCCCAGCCTATAGACCGAAACTAAAACAGAAAGCACCCGCACTCACGTCTGTTCAACGCTGGTCCGACCAATCGTATTCCACGCTTCAAGATTGCTTCGATCACGTGGACTGGGATATGTTCCGCATCGCGTCGAACAACAACATTGATGAATACGCTGATTCGGTGAGCGAGTTTATTGGCAAGTGCATCGGTGATGTTGTACCCACAGCGTCTCTTAAAACATTCCCCAACCAGAAACTGATGGCAGCATTCACGCAAAACTGAAAGCGTGAACCACTGCTTTTAATCAGGGCAAGGTGACCGGAAAAATGGCCGAATACAAAGAGTGTAGATATTCCCCCCTCATGGCAATCAAACAAGCTAAGCGTCAGTATAGCGACAAAGTAGAGTCGCAAATGAACGGCTCAGACACGAGAGGTATGTGGCAGGGTCTACAGTCAATCACGGACTACAAAAGAAAAACCAGCCCCATCGCGGACCACGATGTCTTGCTCCCAGACAGACTAAACAACTTATTTGCTCACTTTGAGGACAATACAGTGCCACTGATACGGCCCGCTACCAAAACCTGCAGGCTCTCCTTCACTGCAGCCAACGTGAGAAAAACGTGTTAACCCTCGCAAAGCTGCAGGCCCAGACGGCATCCCCAGCCGTGTCCTTAGAGCATGTGCAGACCAGCTGGCTGGTGTGTTTACGGACATATTCAATCAATCCTTATCCCAATCTGCTGTTCCCACATGCTTCAAGAGGACCATTGTTGTTCCTGTTCCCAAGAAAGCTACGGTAACTGAGCTTAATGATTACCGCCCCGTAGCACTCACTTCCTGTCATCATGAAGTGCTTTGGGAGACTAGTCAAGGACCATATCACCTCCACCCCACCTGACACCCTAGACCCACTCCAATTTGCTTACCGCCCCAATACGATCACAGACAACGCAATCGCAATCACACTGCACACTGCCCTAACCCATCTGGACAAGAGGAATACCTATGTAAGAATGCTGTTCATCGACTACAGCTCAGCATTTAACACCATAGTACCCTCCAAACTCCTCATTAAGCTCGAGACCCTGGGTCTCAACCCCGCCCTGTGAAACTGGGTCCTGGACTTCCTGACAGCCGCCTCCAGGTGGTAAGGGTCGGTAACAACATCTCCACCCCGCTGATCCTCAACACTGGGGACCCACAAAGGTCCGTTCTCAGCCCTCTCCTGTACTCCCTGTTCACCCACGACTGCGTGGCCATGCAAGACTCCAACTCAATCATCAAGTTTGCAGACGACACTACAGTGGTAGGCTTGATTACCATCAAAGACGAGACAGCCTACAGGGAGGAGGTGAGGGCCCTCGGAGTGTGGTGTGAGGAAATAACCTCACAATCAATGTCAACAAAACAAAGGAGATGATCGTGGCCTATAGGAAACAGCAGAGGGAGCAGCCCCCTATCCACATCGACAGGACAGTAGTGGAGAGGGTGGAAAGTTTTAAGTTCCTTGGCGTACACATCACGGAAAACTGAAATGGTCCACCCACACAGACAGTGTGGTGAAGAAGGCGCAGCAGTGCGTCTTCAATCTCAGGAGACTGAAGAAATGTGGCTTGTCACCAAAAAACTCACAAACCTTTACAGATGAACAATCGAGAGCATCCTGTCTCACCACCTGGTACGGCAAATGCTCCGCCCATAACCATAAGGCTCTCCAGAGGGTAATGAGGTCTGCACAACGCATGACCGGGAGCAAACTACCTGCCCTCCAGGACACCTACACCACCTGATGTCACAGGAAGGCCAAAAAGATCATCAAGGACAACAACTACCTGACCCACTGCCTGTTCACCCTGCTGTCATCCAGAAGGCGAGGTCAGTACAGGTGCATCAAAGCGGGGACCGAAAAACAGCTTCTGTCTCAAGGCCATCAGACTGTTAAACAGCCATCACTAACATTGAGTGGCTGTTGCCAACATACTGACTCAACTCTAGCCACTTTAATAATGGAAAAATGTATGTAATAAATGTATCACTAGCCACTTTAAACAATGCCACTTTATATAATGTTTACATACCCTACATTACTCATCTCATATGTATATACTGTACTCTATACCATCTACTATATTTATTATATTTTCATGTACATATTCTTATTCATTCCTTTACACTTGTGTGTATAAAGTAGTTGTTGTAAAATTGTTAGGTTAGATTACTTGTTAGATATTACTGCATGGTCGGAACTAGAAGCACAAGCATTTCGCTACACTCGCATTAACATCTGCTAACCATGTTAAATTAGATTAGATTTGATAATAGCATGGTCGTGTCCAATCCTGCTTGTTCCCTCGAAGCCGCTACCAACCACCATTTGCCTACAGGGCCCATAACCTGTATCACTACAGACCACATAGTGACTAGTGAGCTATAGGCAGGAATCCCCAATGAATCCCATTAATGAGGCATCGATGGGGGAGGGGTGCCCCATTGTGAAGAGAGAGCGACTGGAACTTATTACTCCCACGCTGGGGAGATTGATGAACACCGTGGAACACGGGGTACCAGAGGGGCATTAAACAAGGACAAGCTTTCAACACAAGTTGTGCTTCCGTGAGACTGTATAGCCTTATGGGCAAAGAGGGTTCTGGCAATGACTGACGTAGTACCCTGTTTGCCATAACAAAATGTGGGGGTGCAGCTGCTCGGGGGCTACTTCCTCATCGGAGGAAGTAAAGCCCACCCTTTCTCTACTACCTCCAACTCCAGGAATTGAAAATATGAATGGGGTTGCCATAGCGCTGGGGGAAAGCCAGTAAGCTTCATTCACTGGAAGTTATGCATGCTAGCCGACTTTAGGGCTCCCGAGTGGCGCAGCGGTCTAAGGCACTGCATCTCAATGCAAGAGGCATCACTATAGTACCTGGTTCCAATCCAGGCTGTATCACATCCGGCCGTGATTGGGAGTCTCATAAGGCGGCGTCCGGGTTTGGTTGGAATAGGCTGTCTTTGGAATAGACTGACTTTCCTAGTTAAATTAAGGTTAAATAAAATAGCCAGGAGGGTCGTTAGTCTAAACTAGGTTAACTCGCCTCTTTGAGTGCAGCACGGTCTGTTAAGAATAACGAAGCAACTTTAACACTACGTATACTAAACAAGAGAGCTACCCAAGCAACTCCACCATGGGCAGGCAGGAATAGGTAGTAGAAGCTAGCTCGCCTCGGTGAGTTAGTTAACCTGGCTAGCACACTCTGCAACGCTTGTTAGCTAGCCATGGTCTCGACAGGCTACGTAGAAACGGATCACAGAGGTCGGACCATTCTGGGAAGAGAGGCAAGCAGTGCTTAACTGAGGCAGACATGGGCGGCAGGGGGATATCCACAAAACCTGGTCACCCATCTCTTCGAGTAGCCTTCCGTAACCGGTGACAGAGTGCACAGGATACATTCGACACGTCCCGCAACTCAGACTCAGCCAAGTTACGGGGACCCAGGAGAGGATGCCAATATCGGAAACACCAAGCCCCATGAATAATGCGACACGATTCTCAAGAAAACCTGTGCCACGGACCAGTAGGAGAACAGTGCCAGTCTTCCCCTAGTCTCACACACACATTGATTTGAGTCTTTAGTCTTTTTTATTCATTTGGGGCATAGTTGTGAAACCGAACACGGCTTGTTTGTCTTCGTCGTGTTAGCCATATTACTCATTGCTATAGCCAGTCCAAGCAATTCAAAGAATAACTCATTGTTCATGATTGCAAAACTTAAGAGAACCATACAAACTTCAGCACACAACGTCCAGGGGTTGAGCACGCTCTACCTCTCAGGGACAGTGGACGCTCTACCATTGGCGCAATGTAAGACATTCTCGTATTTCAATTGTTTGTTTTAGTAGCTTGAATTGTTCCTGTTCACACAGAGGTGAAGAGCAGAATAATAGAAGGAATGAATCAGAGCCTCCCGCCAGCAGGGCATGGATCTCATTGGCCTTGTCAGGCATGATTGTAGATCCTTCAACCCGAAATGGCGAGAGTGGGAAAGAATGGACAATACAGTAGTAGATGATATTGAAGATGTATAGGAGTTGGAGCTCATTCACACCAGAGTATGTGAGTGGACTTGAGCATTTGGGAGCGGTCTTTGCACACTGCTCAGGCACTCAACATCCTTTCCCACGCCGCAGAAAATAGCTCAAAGCTCACAGAAGAAGAAAAAATCTCCCTCCAAATTCACTCCATTCCAGGGCTGCAGGGAAACATGTGGTGAGGCAGCGTGTACCACAGCACTTTTCAATCAGGTGTGGCATTTAGTTGAATAAAATACAGTATATCGAAGTCAAGTTTTAAAAAGAGGGGCAGAGTGCTTTTTTCATAGACCGATTTGCCTTGTGATTTGTCATCTCACGCACAATTTCTCTGTCCTTCATGTCAGAGTGCTGCTGCAGGCTCTTTGCACGTCTCGACCAATGAGAATCACGGGAATCACAGGCTGCGCAGGTCGAGCACAATGCACAAATCTCAAGGCACCCTCCACTTTTTCTCCAGTATTTATTTAGCGAGCATGAATAACACTTCACTCCCGACAGACATAATCAAAAACTCTTACATAAATGTAGCAGCCTATACACCTAAAAATTATCAATCTGACATGCTGTGAAGCATGGATATTATACTATTTTTTCAGTCTGATCAACTGTAGGCTACTAACAACAGTAGCTGCATAGTCTAGCCTACTATAGGGCCTGTCCCTCTGGCCAGGGTAAATGAAGCGGTAACATTGTGTATTTACAGCCCATTTGTTTGTGAGAAAATGTGAATGGGATCAAATTTGGTTTATATTCAAACTTGCGCTGATTAGGCTACCTAGACTTTTTCAATCCAAAATAATTAACTGGAATGAATCATTAAACATAATAGCTGACATGGACTGCGAGTTCATTTTTAATTAACCCTGCGATTGCATGGGGCAGGACTACACAATACAAACCTGCCGAAAGCAAACTCAGCCCTGCGAGTTTCATTGTCCAATCATGTTGCCCTTCTCTGAGTTTGTGTATAGGAAATCCTCCTTTAAAAGGAAGGAGGAAGTCCTTCTTTAAAATACAATTTATATGAACAAGTACAAGGTTGCTGCAGTTTGACAGGGTTTTCATCCTCCCCAAGGCCAGGAGTTTTTCAATGATTTAAAAAATAAAACATGTGGCCTTATTAGAAAAAGTCTGGTCCCATCATAGCCCATATGAAACCTTTTTACAACAGATGAATCACATCATACCGAATGAGGTCCGGCAATTTACCTGGTTAGATTACCATATCAGAAAAAACTGGGCCCCGGATTTTATTTTTTTCTCACACCACTCTGGGACCTGTGGTGCCACCTCTGCTCCATTCATTATTTGTTTAAAAAGATAACTGAACAAACACCCCATCTTCTCTTGTGACTATGTACAGTACCATTCTGTTTTTAAGTAGGCTATCGTGAGAAGCTTCAACATTTCAACAACATGTCGTAGGCTATTAAAAAAGGACTTTCCTGATGATTTGCAGCCGCTGTGTTAAAAAAAAGAAGCTTTTTCTCTAATCTATTGATGATCAGATACTTCAGTTGTCGGCCTAACACATTTTACAGTTGATAGACAACTTTAGCACTGTTACAAACTTGGACTCCTCTTCTTTTTTTTTTGCAATAGCCTATCTAGAAATTGAAACGTCTCCGATTACTGCTGCATGGGCTCATTTGTTGTCTTGCTACCAATTACAAAGGCTTTGTGACATATTTCTTGGTCGACTCATATCAATGTCTCTGCACATTAGTGGTGGGGTAGGCTAACAGTTTGTGGCTGAGCGGTACCGGAGCCGACAGACACATGCTCCAGCCAAATGATCCTAGCTCCACTCCAGCTCCACTCACATCCTCTGCTCACATCCTCTGATTTGTTTCTATAGATTGAGAAATTAGGGGAAAGCAGGAAACAGACAGGAAGAAGATGAAAGGTACAGAGACTGGTTGGGATAAGCTCACATCATATTTGAGGCTTGCTGATGCTACACTGACTTCTCCAGTGTTGTTATTGCCCTGTAACCCTCGTCCCTCGCTCAGGGGGGAATGGAGGGATGTGTGTGTGTGTGTGTGTGTGTGTGTGTGTGTGTGTGTGTGTGTGTGCGTGTGTGTGTGTGTGTGTGTGTGTGTGTGTGTGTGTGTGTGTGCGTGTGTGTGTGTGTGCGTGCGTGCGTGCGTGTGCGTGTGCGTGTGCGTGTGTGTGTGTGTGTGTGTGTGTGTCAGAGGAGGCTGGTGGGAGGAGTTAAAGGAGGACGGACTCATTGAAATGGCCAGAATGTAAGGAATGGAACGGAGTCAAGCATGTGGTTTCCATGTGTTTGATGTTTGACTCCATTTCCTTCTATTCCATTCCCGCCAATACAATGAGCCTGTCATCCTATAACTCCTCCCAACAGCCTCCTCTGGTGTGTGTGTGTGTGTGTGTGTGTGTGTGTGTGTGTGTGTGTGTGTGTGTGTGTGTGTGTGTGTGTGTGTGTGTGTGTGTGTGTGTGTGTGTGTGTGTGTGTGTGTGTGTGTGTTGGAGGGATACCTCGCTGACAGATTGATTGCACAGTTATTTGGACTATTCTCTCACTCAATCACTCGGGTGACGGGTGCATTGTCTCGCCCCTGTATTATTTAGCAGTCTCTGGCTTTCATTAAAAAGGATTTTGCTTCATTATGGAGAATTGTGTGTTAACTAGATCTGGGCGGAGAAAGCAATTTGCATCGCCGAAAGCACAATAGGAAGCTGGGTAGAAAAGGAAAACACGGTTGCACACCTGATTGTCCTCAGCCCCCCAACAAAACAAGCGAGCAATGCACGCAGGAAATGCAAATTAAGGTTATATGATGTCTTTGTGTTACACCGCACACAAGCAAACTTTCCTCGTAATTGAAAAAAGTAATTTCCTATTCAGATGTGAATTCTAAATAGTGCCTGGCAGTGTTCCATTCGTTTCCCCCTCACCAATGACCCACCTCTTTTCGTTTAAAAAAAAGTATTATAGTTTTTCATTGTTTTTAACCAATAACAAGCTAACAAACTTAAAAACAGTTTGTTGAAACAATATAACGCCCTAGGTTGGAAATAAGTTCTAACTTCAAAAAAAATTCTATCCCTTTAATCTACTAACCAAGATCAGTACTTTCATTTGATACTTGTGTGGGCATGTTATTTGGGATTATAACACTTTCTATGAGGTACAGTAACTCATGTATAGTACCTCCTGTCCATTTAGAACAGCCCATGGAATATTATATTTGCCTTCATCAGTGCATAAAGAAAAGATTATAAAACTTGCTGTGAACATGCAGGAGCTCATTGCTCCTCATAACAGCTCTATAACCACTTCTGAGATACTGGTTCAAGGGTAATGTTGTTCTCTCAGTCAAAGGCCTCTGACACTGCACTTCCCTAAACCAAACCCTGGCGGCCTGTGACTGTGGCTTTTACCGGCATCTGGGGCTCTGGGCACAAACGGGGCTCAGACAGCTAACGAGACACCAGTGCCACTGAGCTTCAGGTGTGTGTGTAAATAGGAACCACTGCTGCAGAGCCACCCGTCTCCAAGCCCCATCACTCTCCATAAGCGAGCAGTACAGCTGCATATGCTCTGGTATTTTTGATTGTGCTGTTTTCACTGTAAGCTGATCTGTATAGTTTTTTATATTTTTTATTTAAAGCAGTGGCTAAGGTGTATGTAGATCATAGAAATAGTGATAATCAGTCAGTCCAAATCAGTCAGGTTTCAAGACTAGTCATTCAACTGAGACTGCTCTTCTCTGTATCACGGAGGCGCTCCGCACTGCTAAAGCTAACTCTCTCTCCTCTGCTCTCATCCTTCTAGACCTATCGGCTGCCTTCGATACTGTGAACCATCAGATCCTCCTCTCCACCCTCTCCGAGTTGGGCATCTCCGGCGCGGCCCACGCTTGGATTGCGTCCTACCTGACAGGTCGCTCCTACCAGGTGGCGTGGCGAGAATCTGTCTCCTCACCACGCGCTCTCACCACTGGTGTCCCCCAGGGCTCTGTTCTAGGCCCTCTCCTATTCTCGCTATACACCAAGTCACTTGGCTCTGTCATAACCTCACATGGTCTCTCCTATCATTGCTATGCAGACGACACACAATTAATCTTCTCCTTTCCCCCTTCTGATGACCAGGTGGCGAATCGCATCTCTGCATGTCTGGCAGATATATCAGTGTGGATGACGGATCACCACCTCAAGCTGAACCTCGGCAAGACGGAGCTGCTCTTCCTCCCGGGAAGGACTGCCCGTTCCATGATCTCGCCATCACGGTTGACAACTCCATTGTGTCCTCCTCCCAGAGCGCTAAGAACCTTGGCGTGATCCTGGACAACACCCTGTCGTTCTCAACTAACATCAAGGCGGTGGCCCGTTCCTGTAGGTTCATGCTCTACAACATCCGCAGAGTACGACCCTGCCTCACACAGGAAGCGGCGCAGGTCCTAATCCAGGCACTTGTCATCTCCCGTCTGGATTACTGCAACTCGCTGTTGGCTGGGCTCCCTGCCTGTGCCATTAAACCCCTACAACTCATCCAGAACGCCGCAGCCCGTCTGGTGTTCAACCTTCCCAAGTTCTCTCACGTCACCCCGCTCCTCCGCTCTCTCCACTGGCTTCCAGTTGAAGCTCGCATCCGCTACAAGACCATGGTGCTTGCCTACGGAGCTGTGAGGGGAACGGCACCTCAGTACCTCCAGGCTCTGATCAGGCCCTACACCCAAACAAGGGCACTGCGTTCATCCACCTCTGGCCTGCTCGCCTCCCTACCACTGAGGAAGTACAGTTCCCGCTCAGCCCAGTCAAAACTGTTCGCTGCTCTGGCTCCCCAATGGTGGAACACACTCCCTCACGACGCCAGGACAGCGGAGTCAATCACCACCTTCCGGAGACACCTGAAACCCCACCCCTTTAAGGAATACCTAGGATAGGATAAAGTAATCCTTCTCACCCCCCTTAAAAGATTTAGATGCACTATTGTAAAGTGGCTGTTCCACTGGATGTCATAAGGTGAATGCACCAATTTGTAAGTCGCTCTGGATAAGAGCGTCTGCTAAATGACTTAAATGTAAATGTAAATGTAATGTAAATAATATTATCTCAATGATGGGTGACGGACAACCACTCCCTTATCAACGGAGATGTCGGTTTTGAGGCTCGGGAGAGGCAGACAACAGAAACCGACCAAAGAGCACGTCATGGATGTGCGTGCAGGCAGGACACATGCAACAACAGCAGAAAAACCAAGCCCCACTTTGGTATCTGCTTTTTGTTTCCTCCTCCGAACCTGTTGCTTCCCAGTTCCAGGACCCGAGTCCATTTAGCACAAATCTATTTTTGAATAGGCGCTCTAATACACAAGGTGGATTAACTTAACCCAGCATTAAAGCTATTGATTACCTCCTCCCGAGCAGCCATCCGAAGCACAACATGGTCAAATTACCTGTGCACTCGCAGAGGAAGCGTTTGAATGAATTTCGTCGTGGGGAGAGATGTGTGGCCCCGGACTTGTGGCCATGTGATCATAAGTAGAAAGATGATATAATTTCCATTTTAGAGTAATGATGAGCGTCTTCCTGATTGTTGTCGGCCATCTTTGTTGCAATCTGGATGTGTGTGGCGATGGGGGATGGTAAAAGAGAGGATGTACCCCTCTTAAGCTTCCCTTAGCTCTTCTACCCCCCCATTCCACACACCCTCTGTAAACCCTATCCGCCTCCCTGCCCCACTGATTCCTTTCATAATTAGAGAGAGAGGCCTCACTCCAGGGCACACGACAACGAGCAAGGAGGAGAGCTTGTTTGTTTGCTTCTAATTGCATTTGCTGAGTGTTTGTCAGAGTTAAGTGATTAAAAAGGCTGTAGCCCTTTGACACACCACGCTTGTCTGCAGGTTTCAGATGAATGGATATTTCGTATTGCGTATGAGGCTTTGCTATTTAGGGAACAAGGCACCTGTTGTACCAGTATTTCAGATCTACTGACATTTTCGTGAACACAAAATGGAACGGTCACAATGTTCCCTGCCCACAGTCACTGTTTGGTTTCTAAGCAACAATGCTAGCAAGGTACTATCCTATCACATTAAACCCGCAGAGAGTTTGAAGAACTTCTGCTCAGACTCACAGGGCATACATCATGTTCTGTTCTACCAAAAGTTCAACCTCTATGTCCACTGCCATTTCTCTGAAATTCATATCACAGATCAATTATTGCAGAAGGTTTAGCTTGTTATGTTCATTGGCCAATCAATCAGCAAGCGGTTCATTACACATTTAACCACAACCATATTTGCTAACGCAATCGTGACAGATCTGCAACTCGGCATTCTCTGCAACTCAGCGTCCTCATGTGAATATTCTCCTCACCACTCAATTTAAAACTATATTTTCGAATACTGCCCCCTCTCCCCCAGATGATCCTTTCCCCAAAGATAGAGCCAGCCACTCCTATCATCCTTATCCTTGGTCATCGTTATTTGTTATGCTGTACGCAACCTCACTTAGAATGTCAGTCTGCAACGCTGTGACGCTATCACTGCGTCAGTGATTGGTCACAAAAGCAAGAGTGTGCAGCCTGTGCACTGACACGTACTTTACAAAGCCAAGTCCTGCTTAGCACACTCACGTTTCTCCACTGGAGCATAACCAAGACCAGGCTTGATCAATCCAGCCAACTGTTTGCCCAAAGAGGAAAGCTTCCACCAAACGATGGAAAAAGGCAGCCTCGTTAAGCCAAGTAAATATTACATTCGTAAACCAAGGAAGGCTGCGCAAACCAGGCTGAAAGTCTCCCAGGGATGTCAGAGTTAGTTTAGCGTCTGCCACGTCAATGTGAAGACATGACTGATGGTTCAGCTCGCTGTAACAGGATGGATTACAGCCGGGGAGTTGAGTTAACCCTTGCCTCTCCATGAGAGTGGGCCATTGTTTAGCACATCACAAGACATTACGGATGCTACATGTACACTTTCTCTTTAAACATTTCACCCCTTTCTGCTTCTGCCCTCCAGATGGCACACAGCCATCTTTCCTCTTGTCAGACACAGCCAGTGAGTTGGATTGAAGGGATTAGAATATGAAAATAGGGTTTAACCAAATAAAAATGACCAATTGGACAAGTTTATGGTTAAAGGCGTTGGGGCACTCAAAATAACATAGTCGGAAGCTAGGTTTCCATCCAACTGGGGACAGATTTGAATGTGAATATTCCCGAAATCCCACCAGTGGTGTGTTTCCACCAAACAGACTTGTTGCAGATAAAAATCAGTGTGGGATGACATAGTGCACACATAATGTACTATTTTGCTTATGTTTTCATGTACCGAATAAAAATCTAAAGTTCAATGTGTTACTCTGGTCTTGGCAAGCGCGCTCGAGCCAACAGCTCGCAGATACAGTGCTGGTAGGCTGTGCGGGTCGGCTACATGATGAGATTATTATGGATTTTTTATTAGCGATATTTCTTTGAAAGAAGCATCAATATCACTGTGCACTTTCACCACCATGTGAAGTTCATCATAAGTTGTTTCATCTGTAGCCTAATAAACTGTATGATTTTCCAGGTTGTAGTGGGAGGACCACACGATATATCATTGTGCGACTCCAAATTTACTTCGATATGATGGTTATTATATCAATATTTGCGCATAGAGGTGCTACCATCACCATTTCTCGCATAATTAATTGTGCAGACACAAAAAGAGCTCACGGTGTCAAATGAACAAACTACGCTACATGACCAAAAGTATGTGGACAACTGCTCGTGGAACATCTCATTCCAAAATCATGAGCATTAATATGGATTTGGTCCCCCCCTTTGCTGCTATAACAGCTCCACTCTTCTGGAAAGTGATGGGCAGTGATGTTGGCCGATTAGACTTGGCTTGCAGTCGGCATTCCAATTCATCCCAAGGTGTTTTATGGGGTTGAGGTCAGGGATCTGTGCAGGCCAGTCATGTTCTTCCACGGTGATCTCAACAAACCATGTCTGTATGGACCTTGCTTTGTGCACGGGGGCATTGTCATGCTGGAACAAATAAGGGCCATCACCAAACTGTTGCCACAAAGATGGACAGTATCGTCTAGAATGTCATTGTATGCTGTAGTGTTAAGATTTCAGTTCACTGGAACTAGGGGGCCTAGCCCGAACCATGAAAAACATCCCCAGACCACTATTCCTCATCCACCAAACTTTACAGTTGGCACTATGCATTCGGGCAGGGAGCTTTCTCCTGGCATCTGCCAAACCCAGATTCGTCCATCGGACTGCCAGATGGTGAAGCGTGATTCATCACTTCAGAGAATGCGTTTCCACTGCTCCAGAGACCAATGGCGGCGAGATTTACACCACTCCAACCGACGCTTGGTATTGCGCATGGTTGTCTTAAGCTTGTGTGCGGCTGCTCAGCCATGGAAAGCCTTTTCATGAATCTCTTGACGAGCAGTTCTTGTGCTGATGTCACTTCCAGAATTTGGAACTTGGCATTGAGTGTTGCAACACGATTTTTGAGCACTACGTGCTTCAGCACTCAGCGGTTTTGTGAGCTGAAATAGCTGAATCCACTCATTTGAAGGGGTGTCCACATAGTGTATATGTAGGCATTTCAAAAATTGCGCAGAAACTTCCTGCTTCCATCACAACTGTTGTGGGGGAGTTTTTATACGGTATGACTTTACTTTGTAAAAAACTGTGAATGGAAACGTGGTAAGTGATACTTCATCTTAGAATGCTCAGGCTTTGTTCGAATATGCTTTATGTAAGCATTGTGAGGTCTGGAAGCCTTCTTTATCCATCTAACGGTGTATGCCTCCCGTCCTCCTTGTCCTCTCAATGGGAGGGACACTGCAGTATAATTCTACGACCGTAAGACTACACTGTACAACTAGCTCAGCGTTTAGTAGAGTAGGCTATGGCGATGTGGAGTTGAAGAGGTGGCAGGGGGCTGAAGGATATCCAGTTCATGGCCCCCTCCTATCGTATGTTTCTGTGGCCGCCAGCACCAGGCCCGTTGGGCTTTATCCACGGCCTGGGAGACGGTTAAATGTTTCAGACAGTCCAGTCCTGGCGCCCCACACTGTGTCCCCCAGGGTCCCAGGTAGTGGAAAGTGCAGCATCAATTTGCGGCTCTGGCTCACTAATTATCAAGAGCTTGGGTTTCTGGGCTTCTGCACTGGCGAGACTCCAGGGTGAGGCTGGGAAGATACCCGGGTTACGGTATGTCTCTGTATGCAGTGCTACTGTAGAAGCCATTTTATGTTTTGAATCTTCCTCATCAGCCAGTATTTAGTTGTTATTAATCTCTGCCCAAGTGGTACTGTAGGAAATTAGCATTAGTTTGAATGACATTTGACATGATGGCTGTCCCCCACTTCTTCCAAAGTTCTTCTCCTTTTAAAGAGTGAATCTGTATTTATGATCGCACTGACTAAGTAAGTGTGTGTGTCGATGTGTGTTTGCGTCACCGCCGCTTGTAACAAACTTCAGAGTAGTTTAGCGGGAGAGAGAATTAGGGGTTTTACTGAGAGTATTTACACTCCCCTCCACTTGTTTATGTGCTGTAGCCACCAATTTCATTACCTGGATACGCAAGATTAGAAGTGAGTCATGCCAGTGCTAACCAGTCTAGTCTAGACCAAATGAAATGATTGACCTGCCGGGTAATTGGGAAACACAAATCGCGGGCCGCATTAGAAAGCTACGGTTTGATTGCTATCTCATCTGTTTATGCAAATAACACCTGCAATATCAATGGGTGTACAAGCCCAAAAACAATCACGGACCGTGAAAACCTGACCTCAATAACTGCATTGGGTCCTCCCCTGTCTCGGCAATCACCCATAATGCTCAAGACACCAGCCATTATTGATCTGCCAGAATGCCACAGCCGTATTAAACATTTATGCCGGTGACTACCTATGCTGCTTCCTGCTGTCACCCTCACTGTTGCCTGCACCTCGGGAGCGATACAATACCTGACAGTCTCACCGACTGAAAGATGGCTGTCAGTAGAGGTCAGGGGACTCGGAATCTATTTCAGTCCCCATTTAGTCTACTTCACTGGGGGAATGGACAGTGAACAGATAGCTAGCCCCCAATCCCGTGTTGATATCATGCATCGTCTCAATCAAAGAAGTGGTTTCTTAAAACCGGAGTAAGAAATACAGAAACTGTCTGTGAAAGTTGTGGTGTTTTAAAGAAAAAAAATAGGCAAGATGGAATCCGGAATTGTTTTATTTTCCAATAAAGGTCAAGTGGAATGTTTAACAAGTAATTAACAGGAGGAAATGCCAGTCTGGAATTGGCAGCTATAAAATATATAGGCATAAATAATTCAATGAAATAACAGGAATGAGCAGGGGTAATCTCTGGGTGAATCATCCAGGCTAATGTCAAGTGCGTTCACAAACCCAGGACTCTTTTGGCCTAATGACTTATTATCCTTGCTGGGCTCCTGTTTGGCCATGGTGTTGGAACCATGGAAATAGAACTACTAGAACAGACAAAAGCCCCTCGGACCCCAGCAATTTGACCTGACCACTCCTTGGGTACACACAATATGGCCGCCGCTCCTCCCATCAGAGGATTCATTTAAATGGGAATGTCCATTCTAGTAATAATATTTCTATGGTTGGAACAGTGTGGCAGTCTTGAACAGCCCCCTCATACAACCAGGACTACCATTAGCACTGTTTTTAGCATAGCTAAGCACTAGAGCTCATGGTGTGCTACAACTAGTTCCACCCTGAAGCACCTGTCGCTACTGTACTGTAATGCTGACCAATTAGTACATTTTAAGGTTGGTTCGGTTTCGGTTCGATTATTACAAACTAATCACAGTTTTTGGGTTTCAATTTTTTTTTTTTTTACATTAAATGCATTGTGAAATAAATACATGATTAGAGCATTTTAATGGAAATGCCAAAGCCAAAAATACTGAACATTAATTTGTCTAAAACATTGAAAATAGCCCATTGTGTCAGTCAGATCCACATAGAAAAATAGGAAATTACTTTTCGATAATTCAATATTGAAATTGTGTATATTTTATTTCAGGACTATAAAATGTTTCATTCCTTAAAGTCATAATCTCACTTTATCTCTGCTCAGGCAGTAGCAGCCAGCCAGCCAGACAACTATCTAATGTCATCTCTGTTCTCCTCATACTGTAGGCTACTGTCTTTAGTCATCCCATTTAGCTCGGCTAATCTAGCCTAAGAACGTTGTCTGATGTTATCATTTTACTAGTTCTTCAAAGTAGGTAGTCATATTTTCATGAACTCTCTATCCCTCTCTCTGGTCATTGAGTGTGTATCTAACCTAATGTAGCAGGAAAAGAACAGGCGCAATGGTTTACTGTCATTGTATTTAATTACCATATTTCTGATTAACTTTGTCAAATATTTTCCTAAGGAAACTACAACTCCATTTAGCATCCCATATTTATTTAACTGGGCAAGTCAGTTACGAACAATTCTTATTTACATTGACAGCCTAGGTACAGTGGGTTAACTGCCTTGTTCAGGGGCAGAACAACAGACTTTTACCTTGTCAGCTCAGGGATTTGATCTAGCAACCTTTCGGTTACTAGCCCAATGCTCTAACCACTAGGCTACCTGTTGGACATATAGTCCTTCACTTAATTTCTCACTTGAATGATTTGATTTCGCTCTAGAGAAAGCACTTTGGGCACACATGAAAACCCCAACTAAATGGAATTCAAGTAATTGAACCGACTTCTGTCAATTAGTTGTTTAATAACTTGACTGTTGCAGTTTACAGTACCTTAAGGGAGTGCACAGTACACAGACATGATTGCCTGTTTATGAGCTAATGTACAGAACTAGGGCAGCAGTCCATCACTAGGACTGTTACGGTGACCGTATTACCGTCACACCGACAATCACAAGTCATGACTGTATTCAAATTTCACGCGGACTATTCAGTCACGTAACTAGTCTTCTCCAAAACGGTGCTCTTTAAAACTGTAGTGCAGCAAGAGCCAGCTCCTCAAATAGCTGGTTGATGCATGGAATTAAATAAGTGTTCTTATAAGCCCAGTCTTTGCGCAACATTTCTATAGGCTATGCCAGGGGGTTTCAAACTGGGGTCTGCGGCCCCCTGGGGTTCCGTGGAAGTACAGCAGGGGGTCCTTAAATGTTAAAAAAAAAAAAAAAAAATTGTGTGGGAAATAAATTATTGTATGAATATCGCTAGCTGCACATTCTTGTTCTGTAGCCATTCCAGCATTGCTTTGACTGTAAGCTTGGGGTCATTATCCTGTTGGAACGTAAATTTTTGCCCCAGTCTAAGATTGTTTGCACTCTGAAGCAGGTTCTCATCAAGGAGTTACCTTTATTTGGCTCCATTCATTGTTTCTTCTATCATTACCAGTCTCCCAGTCCTTGCCACTGAAAAGCATCCCAATAGCACTATGCTGCCACCACCATGCTTCACGGTAGGGATGGTGTTAGACGACTAATGAGCTGTGCCTGGTTTTCTCCAGACAGAGCCCTTTGTATTCATGCCAAATAGTTAGTTGACTCCCATTCAACTCATGAGTTGATATTCTAATTTAATTGACCATACCCCACAGGATGTAGAATTTGAATTTATTCAGTCTAATTTTGCTCGTCGAATGTCTTATTCAAAAACCATGGGTGTCAATATGGAGTTGGTCCCCCTTTCCACTAGATGTTGGGGCATTGCTGCAGGGCCTTGCCTCCATTCAGTCACAAGAGCATTAGTAAGGTTGGGCACGGATGTTGGGTGATTAGGCCTGGCTCGCAGTCGGTGTTCCAATTCAGCCCAAAGGTGTTAGATGGGATTGAGGTCTGGGCTCTGTGCAGGCCAGTCAAGTTCTTCCACACCGATTGGTAGCGTTGCAACAGAGAACAGACCATTTTTATATGGGCTTCAGCACTTGATGGTCCCGTTCTGTGAGCCTGTGTGGCCTAGCTCTTTGCGGCTGAGCCGTTGTTGCTCCTAAATGTTTTCACTTCACAATAATAGCACTTACAGTTGACTGGGGCAGCACTAGCGGGGCAGAAATTTTACAAACTGACTTGTTGGAAAGGTGGCATACTATGACAATGCCACGTTAAATGTCACTTAGCTCTTCAGTATGGGCCATTCTACTGCCAATGTTTGTCTATGGAGATTGCATGGCTGTGTGCTCAATTTTATACACCTGTCAGCCACAAGTGTGGCTGAAATAGCTGAATTCACTCATTTGAAGGGGTGTCCACATACCTTTGGGGTCACGTAGAAATGATTTTTTGTCCATTAAAATAACATCAAATTGATCAGAAATATGGTGTAGACATTATTAATGTTGTAAAGGACTATTGTTGGTTGAAACAGCTGATTTATTTGATGGAATATCTACATAGGTGTACAGAGGCCCATTATCAGCAACCATCACTCACTCCTGTGTTCCAGTGGCACGTTGTGTTAGCTAAGACAAGTTTCTCATTTTAAAAGGCTGATTGATCATTAGAAAACCCTTTTGCAATTATGTTAGCACAGCTGAAAACTGTAGTTCTGATCAAAAATATATTTTCCCAGATCACGAAAAATGGCAAGAAATGTCAGAAGCTTCCGTGATCAATAAATCATGGCGATACGTTGGACCCATTTGCAAAGAATATATATTTTATATTCTCAAACCAACAGCAGTGCCTATATGATGTCCTTCCATACAGGCGTGACATGCTGAAGTGATGCTTCTATGCCAATGTTGTTTAGCAGTAGGTTAATATAAGTCCCACATTGAAGGCAAAAATGGCTTGTTTGTCATCTGTAGCACCATGGACTCCACTGATCAGCCAAAATAAGCTGAATAACTCAATGCATGCATACACACTCCTATTGAATATGCATACAGCTGTATTGTGAGTTGCCCTATGCCATCTTAACTTACCAAGTTTATCAAGAGATTTACCATTCAAATAAAAGTTAAAAAGTATTACCATTATGTTATGTAGTTAGGTTGATTAAAAAAAGTCAAATGTATTGTTCGATTTTAAAATTGATGCATTAACGCGTTCTCTAGTGGCAATGCCAATATTATTTGCAAGATGATGCATGACACAATATACAAATATGAGTGGGCTATAGATGTGCTGCTCTATGCAGGCTATGAATTGAAAAAATGCCCATGTGCAGGCATAATGACAAATGACCAAAAATAGACCAATGTTACTCCAATGAAAGAGTAGAGCAATGCTTATGCTCATACAGCACATAAATAAAAACAATGTTTGTCTTTAGAAAATATTAAGATCCTGGCAGAAAACAAACAAATCCAACAAACGAGAGCCTGAGGCATTTTACGTAAATCCAAGTCGACGTTTCACCGGAGCCCACATTACCAAAGATGCAGCTACCCATGCGGGTGCCTGATGGTTATTACAGAGAGGAAGGTAGTCACACTGCTGCACGGTCAATAATTAATTCTCAATAATTCTCTACTATAGCTTGTATGTTTGGGATGGAAATCATGATGTTGTGTCAATGCCACATCAGAAAGCTGGACTGCGAGATAACATTAGGGGTTGACACAGCTGTCAAGTTGCTGAAAAGCTGGAGCTGTCATTACACTACCATTGTCGGATCTAATATTTTGCAGGTGACCATATCATTTTTGTCACTTATTCTTGGACTGATTGTGAAAACGACATGTCAAAGTCAGTCAACTGCCAGTCCTGATGACATTTGCTTATTGTATTTTGAGAATGTTCTAGACAACGTAAAAAAAACTTGATTGAAAAATTCTCTCAGGTGATAGATAGGGCTGTGGCGGTCATGAAATTCAGCCAGACAGTAGCTGTCAATCAAATGACTGCCGGTCTCACGGTAATTTACCGTTAATTAACATGAACACGTTTAGCAATATAGTAGTCAGAACAGATCAGTATTTACATTTTTAATAATTCACTGTGAGGTGAATTCTTGGGCACAGGAACGATGGTGGTCTGCTTGAAACATGTTGGTATTACAGACTCAGACAGGGAGAAGTTGAAAATGTCAGTGAAGACACTTGCCAGTTGCTCAGCGCATGCTCGGAGTACACCTCCTGGTAATACATCTGGCCCTGCGCATCTCCAAACAACTCAGCAGCGAGGACTAAATTCCAAACAACTCAATTGGCTAGTTCAGCGATCTGTCAAGAAATGGGTGGTTTGTAACTTGATCCTATTGCTACGATTGGATAGAGTGAGGCTGTAAGTCCTCTCCCTTTCACACCGCTCTCCATTGCTCGTATCACTTGCTGGCTGCTGTTTACTGCTACTATGATAACTAGCTCAATGGCGACGTATTTCCTACCAGGCCATATGTTTGCATATTATCTAACAGACGAGCTAAATGCACGTATATCCTACCAACTGGACATTAAAAACTGTAATATCTTATGTTTCACCGAGTCGTGACTGAACGACGACATGATTAACATACAGCTGGCAGGTTATATACTGTATCGGCAGGATAGAACAGCAGTCTCTGGTAAGACAAGGGGTACAATCTATGTATATTTGTAAACAGGTGGTGCACAATATCTAAGGAAGTCTCAAAGTTTTGCTCGCCTGAGGTAGAGTATCTCATGATAAGCTGTAGACCACACTATCTACCTAGAGAGTTTTCATCTGTATTTTTCATAGCTGTCTACATACCACCACAGAACGCTGGCACTAAGACCGCACTCAATGATCTGTTTACCACCATAAGAAAACATGAAAACGCTCACCCAGAGGCGACGCTCCTAGTGGCCGGGGACTTTAATGCAGAGAAACTTAACTGCTTTACCTATTTTCTATCAGCATGTTACATGTGAAACCAGAGGGAAAAAACTCGAGACCACCTTCACTCCACACAATGAGACGTATGCAAGCTCTCCCTCGCCCTCCATTTGGAAAATCTGACCATAATTCTAACCTCCTGATTCCTGCTTTCAAGCAAAAATTAAAGCAGGAAGCACCAGTGACTCAGGCAATAAAAAAGTGGTCAGATGAAGCAGATGGTAAGCTACAGGACTGTTTTGCTAGCACAGACTGGAATATGTTCCGGGATTCTTCCGATGGCATTGAGGAGTACACCACATCAATCACTGGCTTCATCAATAAGTGCATCAATGACGTCGTCCTCACAGTGACTGTACATACATACCCCAACCAGAAGCTCTGGATTACAGGCAACATCCGCACTATGCTAAAAGGTATTGCTCCCGTTTTCAAGAAGTGGGATTCTAACCCAGAAGCTTATAAGGAATCACGATATGACCTCCGACAAACCATCAAACAGTCAAAGCATCAATACAGGATTAAGATCAAATCATACTACACCGGCTCCGATGCTCGTCGGATGTGGCAGGGCTTGCTAACTATTACAGACTACTAAGGGAAGCACAGCCGAGAGCTGCCCAGTGACACAAGCCTACCAGACGAGTTAAATTACTTCTATGCTCACTTCGAGGCAACTAACACTGAAACATGAATGAGAGTACCAGCTGTTCCAGACGACTGTGTGATCACGCTCTCCGCAGCTGATGTAACTAAGACCTTTAAACAGGTCAACATTCACAAGGCCGCAGGGCTAGATGTATTACCAGGAGGTGTACTTCAAGCATGTGCTGACCAACTGGTGTCTTCACTGACATTTTCAACTTCTTCCTGTCTGAGCCTGTAATACCAACATGTTTCAAGCAGACCACCATAGTTCCTGTGCCCAAGAACACTAAGGTAACCTGCCTAAATGACTACCGACCCGAAGCACTCACGTCTGTAGCCATGAAGTGCTTTGAAAGGCTTGTGAAGGCTCACATCAATACCATTATACCAGAAACCCTAGACCCCCTCCAATTTAAATACCGCCCCAACAGATCCACAGATGATGCAATCTCTATTGCACTCCACACTGCCCTTTCACATCTGGACAAAAGGAACACCTATGTGAGAATGTTATTCATTCAATACAGATCAGCGTTCAACACCAGAGTGCACTCAAAGCTCAACACTAAGATAAGGACCCTGGGACTAAACACCTCCCTCTGGCAACTGGATCCGGGACTTCCTGATGGCCTGCCCCCAGGTGGTAAAGGTAGGTAACGACACATCCACCACACTGGTCCTTAACGTGGGGGCCCCTCAGGGGTGCGTGCTCAGTCCCCTCCTGTACTCCCCGTTCACTCATGATTGCCCGTCCAGTCATGACTCCAACATCATTAAGTTTGCCGATGACACAACAGTGGTAGGCCTGAACACCAACAATGATGAGACAGCATATAGGGAGGAGGTTAGAGACCTGGCCGTGTGGTGCCAGGACAACAACCTCTCCCTCAACGTGTTCAAGACTAAGGAGATGATTGTGGACTACAGGAAAAGGAGGACCGAGCATGCCCCATTCTCATCGACGGGGCTGTAGCTGAGCAGGTTGAGCTCTTCAAGTTCCTTGGTGTCCTAATCACCAACAAACTAACATGGTCCAAGCACACCAAGACAGTCGTGAAGAGGGCACGACTAAACCTATTCCCCCTCAGGAGACTGAAAAGATTTGGCATGGGTCCTCAGATTCTCAAAAGGTTCTACAGCTGCAACATCGAGAGCATCCTGACTGGTTGCAACACTACCTGGTATGGCAACTGCTCGGCCTCCAACCACAAGGCACTACAGAGGGTAGTGTGTACGGCCCAGTACATCACTGGGGCCAAGCTTCCTGCCATCCAGGACCTCCTATACCAGGCCGTGTAAGAGAAAGGCCCCAAAAATTGTCAAAAACTCTAGCCAGCCTTGTCATAGACTGTTCTCTCTGCTACCGCACGGCAAGCGGAGTAGTCTGGCTACCCAGACTACTTGCATTGCCCCCCAGCCCTCTTTTACGCTGCTGCTACTCTCTGTTATTATCTATGCATAAGTCACTTCAATAACTCTACCCACATGTATATATTACCTCAATTAACTCGACTAACAGGTGCCCCTGCACATTGACTCTGTACCGGTACCCCCTGTATATAGCCTCGCTATTGTTATTTTACTGCTGCTTTTTAATTGTTTGTTACTTTATTTATTATTTTTTAGGTATTTTTCTTAAAACTGCAGGGTTGCATTGTTTGCTTGTAAGTAAGCATTTCGCTGCTGTGGCTACCTGTTGTATTTTGCGCATGTGACAAATACAATTTGATTTGATGTTAATACACTTCCAGAAAGAAAAACCTTTTTGATATCTGACTAACTACAAATGTCATTATTTGTTCATCTAGAGAAGGACGTTCCTAATTGTTGTTCTTGTGCAATTGCCATATGCATCTCATTCACATTTAAGTGGGGAAACATAGAAAGTTCAATGGACAGCAGTCCAGAAGGTTATCTTCAATAATTAATTAATGTGTTGCCCTGCACGGACGGGTTTTGGCCTTCGCCTCATTCAGCATGCAGTGTCAATGAGACATACATGAGATGAGTACATTCATAAACTTTCATGAACTTCACTCTCTTCTTTTAACAAACCCTCAAATCTGTGAGCTAACTTTGAAACTTGGAACTTAAAAATATTACAGTCAAATTTAACATGGTAAATTCATAAGCATGAATAAGAATTATATAGAAAGTTATATTTTTTCAAATAGAGAAAGTTTCTATTTTGAAGTGACAAAATGCACATCTCGCATATAAGCCAGAATAGATTCCGACCCTAAACTTGCTTACAGCTGCACTGGGGTTGGACAGGCTTCCTGTTTAGATTTAAGACACCCTGGAGCCGGCACGATACAGTACCAATAAAACGTTTGGACACCTAATCATTCAAGGGTTTGTCTTTATTTTTACAATGTTCCATATTGAAAAGCATTCCAGGTGAAGCTGGTTGAGAGAATGGCAAGAGTGTGCAAAGGCAAAAGGTGGCTACTTTGAAGAATATAAAATATAAAATGTATTTTGATTTGTTTAACACTTTTATGGTTACTACATGATTCCATATGAGTTATTTCATAGTTTTGATTTCTTCACTATTATTCTACAATGGAGAAAATAGTAAAATTAAGAAAAACTCTTGAATGAGTAGGTTTGTCCAAACTTTTGACTGGGACTGTATGGCTCAGAAAAACGTACCTCAATCCAGGGGTGACAAATGCTTTGTACTCCGAATTGTCCCATTATTGTCACACCCTGATATGCTTCACCTGTCTTTGTGCTTGTCTCTACACCCCTACAGGTGTCACCCATCTTCCCATTATCCCCTGTATATTTATACCTGTGTTCTTTGTTTATATGTTGCCAGTTCATCTTGTCAGGTCTTACCAGCGTTCTCTCCCACCTTCCATTTTCTCTAATTCTGTTTCCTAGTTTTTCCCAGTTCAGACCATTCTGCCTGACCTAACCCCGAGCCTGCTTGTCGTCCTGTACCTGCCTGACTTTGACCTGATTACGAACCTCTGCCTGCCCTGACCCCGAGCCTGCCTGCCATCCTGTACCTGACTGACTCTGACCTGATCGCCAACCTCTGCCTGCCCTCAACCTGCACTTTGCCTGCCCCGTGTTTCTAATAAATCATCTGAGAACTGTACTATCCGCCTACCGTGTCTGCATCTGGGTCATATCCTGAGTCGTGATAATTATCTGTTACGCCGAGAAGACTGAATGACTGGTAGTTTTCTGGAAAACTGCTCTTTCGTCCTCAGATTAGATAGCAGAAGCCACAGCAGCCATTTGGAATGGCAGTGTCAGCCAATCAGCTCCTTTTGTTTTGCAATGCAACATGTCATTCCAGAATGGCTGCTGTGGCTACTGCTAGCTAACATGAGGACGAAAATTGTAGCTTACTTAAAAACGAGCAGTTCAATCATCTTGGTGTAACACTTGGGATAATGGGACAGTTCAGAGTACACTACATTTATCAGCCCTGGATTGTGGTACATTTCTCAGAGCATTATCTCGCACCGGCTTTGTGGTGTCTTAATCTAAACAGGAAGGGTCTCAATATATTATGGCTAAGCACGTTAGAGCACTATTTCTTAAAACTAGTAATTGGTAATGGTTATATTGGGCTGAACTTTGAGTGTTCAAAGGAAACGTTTGATAGTATTTTGAATTTTAAAAGATTGAGTTTATATTAGGCTATTAGAGAAGGGTTGTTTCTATTAATCTTAGGCAGTAGGCTCAAGCGAGCCTGTTTCTGTAACGTCTGCTTCTAACTCACACCCTCAAACATGTAGATCCCCTGAACGCAGCTCACTTTCCAGCCCACTCTCCAGCTCACACTCTCAAACACCTAGATCCCCTGAACGCAGCTCACTCTCCAGATCCCAATCACCTGAATTATAATCACCTGTTCACACACCTGTATGTCATTATCACACACCATTTAGTTCAGTTCTTTGCATCCCATCACTGAGAGGTATTGTTTGTTTTGTGACACACGGCTTTCAGAGTGCTGGGTTTCCTGTGATTTACTCAGCCTGTATATGATTGTTTTTGCCTGCCTGACTAAGGATGCCTTTTGCCTATTCCCTGCCTGTACTTTAGCCTATCGTATTTCCTGTTATCTACCTATTGCCTGATCTCCCAGACGACATTACTAGCCTTTCCCTGCCTGTACTGTTACCCTTTTGGACAGCTACCTGCCTCCTCCTGTGGTCCTCTGCAATTAACACCTGCTGCGCCCTACACTTGAAACCAGCTCTCTGTCTCCCCTTGTGTTCATTAGATTCTCTCCCCAGTCAGAGGCAGGTTGCCTGTCTCCCAGACCCTGACCATTGACCAACAGCAGCAGCCTATCCTCCTTAATTATGCCAATTTGAAGCCAACAATTGTGGGGGGAAACCACTAATCATGTTTATGCAACCTAATATTCACTATTAAAATACCTCCAGAACTAACTAAATGTTTTATTTCAATTTGAGAATCTGCAATAGAAATTGAGCCACCCTAGTCTTCATTGATACACACTAAGAGGGTTCCTCAAATCAACATTTATTGGTTGCGTATACATATTTTTCAGATGTTATTGCAGGTGCCGCAAAAAATCAAAACTATGAAATAACACAAGGAATCATGTAGTAACCAAAAAAGCGTTAAACAAATCAAAATATATTTTATATTTGAGATTCTTCAAAGTAGCCACCCTTTGCCTTGATGACAGCTTTGCACATGCTTGGCATTCTCTCAACCAGCTTCACCTGGAATGCTTTTCCAACAGTTGTGAAGGAGTTCCCACATATGCTGAGCAATTGTTGGCTGCTTTTCCTTCACTCTGCGGTCCGACTCATCCCAAACCATCTCAATTGGGTTGAGGTCAGGTGATTGTGGAGGCCAGGTCATCTGATGCAGCACTCCATCACTCTCCTTCTTGGTCAAATAGCCCTTGCACAGCCTGGAGATGTATTGGGACATTGTCCTGTTGAAAAACAAATGATAGTCCAACTAAGCGCAAACCAGATGGGATGGCGTATCCCTGCAGAATTCTGGGGTAGCCATGCTGGTTAAGTGTGCCTTGAATTCTAAATAAATCACTGACAGTGTCACCCCCAATGCACCCCACACCATCACACCACCTCCTCCATGCTTCACAGTGGGAACCAGACATCCGGAGATCATCTGTTCACCTACTCTGCATCTTATAAAGACATGGCGGGTGGAACCAAAAATCTCACATTGGACTCATCAGACCAAAGGACAGATTTCCACCGGTCTAATGTCCATTGCTCGTGTTTCTTGGCCCAAGCAAGTCTTTTCTTCTTATCGGTGTACTTTAGTAGTGGTTTCTTTGCAGCAATCCCACCATGAAGGTCTGATTCATGAAGTCTTCTCTGAACTCTTGATTTTGAGATGAGTCTGTTACTTGAACTCTGTGAAGCATTTATTTGTGCTGCACTTTCTGAGGTGCAGTTAAGTCTAATGAACTTATCCTCTGCAGCAGAGGTACCACTAGTTCTTCCTTTTTGTGGCGATCCTCTTGAGAGACAGTTTTATCATTGCACTTGATGGTTTTTGCAACTGCACTTGTAGAAACTTCAAAAGTCCTTCAGATTTTCTGGATTGTCTGACCTTCATGTCTTATGATAATGATGGACGGTCATTTTTCTTTGCTTATTTGTTCTGTTCTTGCCATAATATGGACTTGTTTTTTTTACCAAATAGGGCTATCCCTAACTTGTCACAACACAACTGAATGGCTCAAACGCATTAAGAACGAAAGAAATTCCACAAATGCACACACCTGTTAATTGAAATGTTTTCCAGGTGACTACCTCATGAAGCTGGTTGAGAGAATGCCTGGTTGAGAGAACTCTGCAAAAAAAGAAATGTCCCCTTTTCAAGACCCTGTCTTTCAAAGATAATTAATAAAAACCTAAATAACTTCACTGATCTTCATTGTAAAGGGTTTAAACACTGTTTCCCATGCGTGTTCAATGAACCATAAACAATTAATGAACATGCACCTGTGGATCGTTCGTTAAGACACTAACAGCTTACAGACGGTAGGCAATTAAGGTCGCAGTTATGAAAAATTAGGACACTAAAGAGGCATTTCTACTGAATCTGAAAAACACCAAAAGAAAGATGCCCAGGGTCCCTGCTCATCTGTGTGAACGAGCCTTAGGCATGCTGCAAGGAGGCATGAGGACTGCAGATATGGCCAAGGCAACAAATTGCAATGTCCGTACTGTGGGATGCCTAAGACAGCACCACAGGGAGAAAGGATGGACAGCTGATCGTCCTTGCAGTGGCAGACCACGTTTAACAACACCTGTACAAGATTGGTACCTCCAAACATCACACCTGCGGGACAGGTACAGGATGGCAACAACAACTGCCCGAGTTACACCAGGAACGCGCAATCCCTCCATCAGTACTCAGACTGTCCCCAATAAATAGGCTGAGAGAGGCTGGACTGAGAGCTTGTAGGCCTGTTGTAAAGGCAGGTCCTCACCAGACATCACCGGCAACAACATCGCCTATGGGCACAAACTCACCGTCGCTGGACCAGACAAGACTGGCAAAAAGTGCTCTTCACTGACGAGTCTCGGTTTTGTCTCACCAGCGGTGATGGTCAGATTCGCGTTTATCATCAAAGGAATGAGCGTTACACCAAGGCCTGTACTCTGGAGCGGGATCGATGTGGAGGTGTAGGGTCCGTCATGGTCTGGGGAGGTGTGTCACAGCATCAGCAAACTGAGCTTGTTGTCATTGCAGGCAATCTCAACGCTGTTCGGGGTGGGTTTGGCTGGGGGGCTTTCCTTGGTTCATTGCTCTCTAGTGACTCCTTGCGGCGGGCCAGGCCCCTGCAAGCTGACTTCCGTCATCAGTCGAACAGTGTTTCCTTTGACACATTGGTGCGGCTGGCTTCCATGTTAAGAATTAACGCGACTTGGCGGGTCATGTTTCTGAGGACTCGTTGTCGATCTTCGCCTTTCCCTAGGCCATACGGGAGTTGCAGCGATGAGAGAAGATCATAACTAGCAATTGGATATCACGGAATTGGAGACAAAAATGTGGTAAAAATGTAAGAAAAATGGGAATATTTGCATCTACTTTTTAAGATATGACCTCCAGTCAACTTGTGCAATACCTTAGGAAATAAAGCAGATTGCGTTTTTCTTTTCACCTGTCACATAATCCTTAATTATGAAGTTTACCGTAGTTCCCCAGAACAGTTGAGCGAGTCGTGTGTTTGTTTGTAAAAGCACAATGGGAGAAAGCGAGCTGGTGAGTCCATAGCGTTCTACATCTATCGGTGACTCATTGGAATATTTTTGTGGCGTGGTTTTCTCACAGCTCTTTTTGTACAACTGTGAATGAGAGTGTAATACCAATTTATCTAATCTGTTGTGTTCTGCCATTACATGTTCTATGACTATGGCCAATAATGGTACTCTATATATACAAGAGTGGACACCTCTTCAAATTAGTTGATTCGGCTAATTCAGCCACACCTGTTGCTGACAGGTGTATAACATTGATCACCATGCGCAATGTCAAGCGTCGGCTAGAGTGGTATAAAGCTCACTGCCATTGGACTCTGGAGCAGTGGAAATGCGTTCTCTGGAGTGATGAATCCCATTTCACAATATGGCAGTCCGACGGATTAATCTGTGTTTTGCGGATGCAAGGAGAACTCTACCTGCCCCAATGCATAGTGCCAACTGTAAAATTTGGTGGAGGAATAATGTCTGGGGCTGTTTTTCATGGTTCGGGCTAGGCCCCTTAGTTCCAGTGAAGGGAAATCTTAACGCCGAAGCATACAATATTTACAATATTCTACTTGCACATCATCATCTGTACATCCATCACTCCAGTGTTAATGCTAAATTGTAATTATTTCCCCTCTATCGCCTATTTATTGCCTACCTCCCTACCCTTCTACATTTGCACACACTGTACATAGATTTTTTCTATTGTATTATTGACTGTACGTTTGTTTATGTGTAACTCTGTGTTGTTTGATTTTGTCGCACTTCTTTGCTTTAACTCAGCCAGGTCGCAGTTGTAAATGAGAACTTGTTAAATAAAGGTGAAATAAAAAATGTAATATATAAACAATGACATTCTAGATGATTCTGTGCTTCCAACTTTGTGGCAACAGTTTGGGGAAGGTCCTTTCCTGTTTCAGCATGACACTGCCCCCGGGCACAAATAGAGGTCCATACAAATGAATTTGTCAAGATTGATGTGGAAGAACTTGACTGGCTTGCACAGAGCCCTGACCTCAACCCCATTGAACACCATTAGGGATGAATTGTAACGCCCAATATCAGTGCCTGACCACACTAATGCTCTTGTGGCTGAATGGAAGCAAGTCCCCGCAGCAATGTTCCAACATCTAGTGGAAAGCCTTCCTTGAAGAGTGGATGCTGTTATAGCAGCAGAGAGGGGCCCAATGTCCATGATTTTGTAATGAGATGTTCAACGAGCTAGGTGTCCATATACTTTTGGTCATGTAGTGTATCTTGAGAAAGACTCTCTTATGGCCTTGTCAACGGAGAGCGGTTGACTGAGTCGGTGGTTTTCAATTCTCTCCTCAGTGACCTCCAGCTGTTCCAGAGCTAGCACACCTGATTCAACTTGTTAATTAACACAATAATAACACCTATGAAATTGTAACAATATAACATGGCTAACCAGAATAGAATAAATAAAAAAAACTGTATGGTTCTTCAAAAGGATCTACAAAGAACTTTTGAGATTGAGGAAGTTTCTTTATAGAACCATTTCCCCAAAGGTTTCTAAATATAGAGCCACAAAAAGGGTTCTATATAGCCCCTATCAAGGGTTGTAACCATAGCGGAAACCTTGTTTTGTGCTACTGTAAATATACAATGGTTCTTTATAGAACCTAAGAAAGGGTTCTTTATAGCACCATACAGCAGTGGTATTCAAACTTTTTCAGCGTGGACCCCTTTTCTTCTGCCAGAGTTTCTGGGGACCCTGTTTTTTTCCCAAGAACTTCTTGCGACCCCACCTCACCCTAAATCTAATGAAACAAACTTAAATTGTTGTACTTGCGACCCCACTGCAGTTTGATTCTAACTTTGAATACCACAGCCATACAGGTTACATTTAGAACCACATGAGCATGGTTCTTTATAGAACCTTCCAGTGTTGTAGTACTCGAGACCGGTCTCTGTGTCTCGGTCTTGTCTCGGTGTCGGATATCATTTTACTTGGTCTTGACTCGGTCTCGGACGATGATGACTCTGGATTTCTTCCAGAGACCAGCGGAGTCAAAACGTCAATTATCAGCTCCCATTTAGTCACACGTGGATATTTACCAGGCCAAATATCCACACTTCTTTCATGAGACATCAATATTTTATTGCCTATCGAAACCCGGGCTTCCTACTTTACCCGTAACATTACTGTCCTTTACTTTTGTTGTAAAATATCTTCAAACTTTGTCTCCCTCATCAGAACTTCCTTTATTTGCTGGTAGGGAAGAGTAGGCTCACTATTAGTAAGGGAAGGGGGGAAATTGGGAAGGGACCGGGGGAAATTGTAACTTTTTTTTTGTCTTTTTACGTTTGGGTTAGTGATCATTTGCAGAATGCCTCTTTATTTGCTCTCAGCATGCCTTTTTCCCCACCATTCTTGAATGTCTAAAGCAGCATTTCTTAAAAGTATGGGTTGCAGACATAATAATTAGGAACTCGGTCAAGGTCTGAAATTACTGTTGAGAGTTAGAACATATGATATAACATATGCCATTTAGCAGACGCTTTAATCCTAAGCAATTTACTGTCATGTGTGCATCCATTTTACTTATGGGTGGTCCTGGGCATCAAACCCTGCTGTTGTTACAAGCACCATGCTCTACCAGCAGAGCTACAACGGATCACACCTTTCATGTTGAATAATAGAAGACTCAAGGTGCAATTTCGAAATTTGGTTGTGCATCAGCAGTTTTTCTCTTGTCATGACAGTCACTCAATTAGTCATGTCAGCTAACACGTTTTTGATTGGTAAGTTAGTCTAGCCAGCTTTCTACACTTGTAGTTATCGTCGATGAATACCGACGGGGCAAGCAGGGCATGTGCCCAGGGGCCCTGAAGTCCAGGTGGGCCACACATTGATTTTCTTAGTCACTCTCACTCAGATATCATATTAACAGGGCATAATTCATGGCAAAAATGTGTAGAATTGCAGGACATTTGTTATAAAATTTCGAAATGTTCTCTCTACCCCATGGCAAAAAGGGGGCATATTTTCATTTGGGTCTCGGGCCATATTTTCTTCTGAAATATTAACACAGAAATACTGGAGATGAATAACTTTTGTTTTGGTGGCGATTTGACACAATTACAATCACGGTCTCTAATTGGACTCACATTTTTCTGGGGTCTCGGTCTTGCCTTGGTCTCGGAACCCTCACCCCCCATCCCCCTCCCGGTCTCAGTCTTGCCTCAAACTCAATTTGCTCCGGTCTTGGTCTTGAATCATTCTCGCTTTATATGTAGCACCTTAAAGGGATCCGCTGTGGTTAGAAGCCAAATAACTCTTATTTGGCACTATATAGAACCATTTGTATTTAGTGTGTATGGATGCATGCCACAATGCAAAGCAGTAAGCTAGTTTATTTGTCCTTTATTAAATGTTTCTTATTGATTTCAATATGGAAGGGAAACCAGGTTCTCGTGTTTGTATGCAGTGTTTCTTGATGAGTATAAGGCAAATTTATTAACTAAATGCGAACAATTGTGTTATTCTTGTACCATATTTTTGTGTAAAAATTGTAGCAGTTCGTTCAATTGGGGAGGTAAAAAGGGGGCATGGGGGGGGGGCGGGGCACAGGATGCTCTCCCATGATGAAAGGGGGGGCGTAACTTAAAAGGTTAAGCAAGCACTGATCTAGCTAACAATTAGCACAAATACAGATGGGCAACCACATGCTTCAGACTATTTTTTTTAGAGCCACTATGCTGCATAATTTATGATACAGGTGATGATGCTTATTACTAAATAGCACAGCAGCCTGATAACATGGGGGTGGCTGATATCATGTATCTCACATCCGGCCGTGATTGGGAGTCACATAGGGCAGTGCACAATTGGCCCAGCATCGTCCGGGTTTGGCCGGGGTAGGCCGTCATTGTAAATAAGAATTTGTTCTTAACTGACTGCCTAGTTAAATAAAGGATACATGATTTCTAGAAGGGAAAATCAAATGTTTTATTTAAATTAATTTTGGAGTATAAAAGTCACTAAATCTGACTTTCTCACAGGCATTCTACAATTGTAAAAGGAACATTAGATAAACTCTACAGCAGGTTCCAGAAAAGAGGTGTGTGCTGTCAGTGTGTGTAAACAGAGATACTGCGTTAACAGCATTGCTTCAACTAGTTTGATTGAACTGAGCTCCGTAGTCTGGGTAATGAGAAGGGAGTGGATGCAAAGTACAGCAGAGGGCCTTGGTGGGTTCAGGCTAACTGTGTGTGACCTGCTCACATCATTTTCCTCCCACTGTAATGTGTCTTGGTCTCTGGCAGGGGAATTCAATCAGATGGAGAAAGAAGCGTAATGTCTTCTAACCCCTCACTGACCTACTCACACACACACAAACACAATCTAGTCGCATACACACTCAGAAGCAAGGCCCTATCCGCCTGCCACGTTGTGGTGTGAATCATGTCGGCTGTTGATCTCTGCACTCTCCCCCTAAGCTTTATCTCGGCAGCCTGCCATGATGACGACAGTAAGGGCCACGTTATTACTTGAGCTCTGGCTCGCCGCTCCATCCAGCTGCACTCCTGCTGCTCATGCGGGATTTATCCCAGACCATCAATATCTCACTGGCCGGGGCCTCGCTTCTAGGGGAGGGAGGGTTTATTACTCATATATTCTGAGCCTGGGACTCCAGGTCCCGACTGGAGGTTCAAGTCGTAAAGGCAAATACTGGAAAATCCCTGCAGTGGATTCTGAGTTATTTACAGTGCCGAAGCAAGACCCCAGGCGAAGAGGAAGCAGCAGCCGCGTGTTAGCCTCTGATCCTTCAACAAACAATCGCCGTCCCCATGTACCGTTGTCCTCTTAAAGGTAGTTAGTGTCTTCAAGTATGATAAACATTGGCAAGCAATGTTTCCTTTTCCTCCTTGTCACTGTGGTTACTGACAGAGAAAAGTAGACATGCTTTATTACTCTAGCTACCATCACATGGCTGTCTATGCAGTAGCTCGCTATAGGCTAGCTGTGAGAATCTGTTGCTGGCTCCTCAAGGCCAACGAGTGATGAAGTCAAGATAAAGAACTCTGGAGATACAGGCCAAGACCAAGACCATAATAGGACCAAGACTGTTGAGATTAAGACTCCAACTCTGACACCGGAAATGCACAGACGTTTTGAAAAGCTAATCAAGGCGACACCATACCATGCTGGCTGGATCGGATCATTCCTTTCTGTGTAAATGCTTCTGGTACTCTATCTCAAGGTAACAGCATCCGCACTGCTTTCGCTCATCCAAATCAAAAGCTCCATCCATCTGCAGGTTTTTAAAATATTTTTCTTATTTTATTTTTTTTATTTCACCTTTATTTAACCAGGTAGGCTAGTTGAGAACAAGTTCTCATTTGCAACTGCGACCTGGCCAAGATAAAGCATAGCAGTGTGAGCAGACAACACAGAGTTACACATGGAGTAAACAATTAACAAGTCAATAACACAGTAGAAAAAAAAGGGGAGTCTATATACAATGTGTGCAAAAGGCATGAGGAGGTAGGCGAATAATTACAATTTTGCAGATTAACACTGGAGTGACAAATGATCAGATGGTCATGTACAGGTAGAGATATTGGTGTGTAAAAGAGCAGAAAAGTAAATAAATAAAAACAGTATGGGGATGAGGTAGGTGAAAATGGGTGGGCTATTTACCAATAGACTATGTACAGCTGCAGCGATCGGTTAGCTGCTCAGATAGCTGATGTTTGAAGTTGGTGAGGGAGATAAAAGTCTCCAGCTTCAGCGATTTTTGCTATTCGTTCCAGTCACAGGCAGCAGAGTACTGGAACGAAAGGCGGCCAAATGAGGTGTTGGCTTTAGGGATGATCAGTGAGATACACCTGCTGGAGCGCGTGCTACGGATGGGTGTTGTCTTCGTGACCAGTGAACTGAGATAAGGCGGAGCTTTACCTAGCATGGACTTGTAGATGACCTGGAGCCAGTGGCTCTGGCGACGAATATGTAGCGAGGGACAGCCGACTAGAGCATACAAGTCACAGTGGTGGGGGGTATAAGGTGCTTTAGTGACAAAACGGATGGCACTGTGATAGACTGCATCCAGTTTGCTGAGTAGAGTGTTAGAAGCCATTTTGTAGATCACATCGCCGAAGTCGAGGATCGGTAGGATAGTCAGTTTTACTAGGGTAAGCTTGGCGGCGTGAGTGAAGGAGGCTTTGTTTGACTCTTGATTTGATTTTCGATTGGAGGTGTTTGATATGAGTCTGGAAGGAGAGTTTGCAGTCCAGCCAGACACCTAGGTACTTATAGATGTCCACATATTCAAGGTCGGAACCATCCAGGGTGGTGATGCTAGTCGGGCATGCGGGTGCAGGCAGCGATCGGTTGAAAAGCATGCATTTGGTTTTACTAGTGTTTAAGAGCAGTTGGAGGCCACGGAAGGAGTGTTGTATGGCATTGAGGCTCGTTTGGAGGTTAGATAGCACAGTGTCCAATGACGGGACGAAAGTATATAGAATGGTGTCGTCTGCGTAGAGGTGGATCTGGGAATCGCCTGCAGCAAGAGCAACATCATTGATATATACAGAGAAAAGAGTCGGCCCGAGAATTGAACCCTGTGGCACCCCCATAGAGACTGCCAGAGGACCGGACAGCATGCCCTCCGATTTGACACACTGAACTCTGTCTGCAAAGTAATTGGTGAACCAGGCAAGGCAGTCATCCAAAAAACCGAGGCTACTGAGTCTGCCGATAAGAATATGGTGATTGACAGAGTCAAAAGCCTTGGCAAGGTCGATGAAGATGGCTGCACAGTACTGTCTTTTATCGATGGCGGTTATGATATCGTTTAGTACCTTGAGTGTGGCTGAGGTGCACCCGTGACCGGCTCGGAAACCAGATTGCACAGCGGAGAAGGTACGGTGGGATTCGAGATGGTCAGTGACCTGTTTGTTGACTTGGCTTTCGAAGACCTTAGATAGGCAGGGCAGGCTGGATATAGGTCTGTAACAGTTTGGGTCCAGGGTGTCTCCCCTTTGAAGAGGGGGATGACTGCGGCAGCTTTCCAATCCTTGGGATCTCAGACGATATGAAAGAGAGGTTGAACAGGCTGGTAATAGGGGTTGCGACAATGGCGGCGGATAGTTTCAGAAATAGAGGGTCCAGATTGTCAAGCCCAGCTGATTTGCACGGGTCCAGGTTTTGCAGCTCTTTCAGAACATCTGCTACCTGGATTTGGGTAAAGGAGAACCTGGAGAGGCTTGGGCGAGAAGCTGCGGGGGGGGCGGAGCTGTTGGCCGAGGTTGGAGTAGCCAGGCGGAAGGCATGGCCAGCCGTTGAGAAATGCTTATTGAAGTTTTCGATAATCATGGATTTATCGGTGGTGACAGTGTTACCTAGCCTCAGTGCAGTGGGCAGCTGGGAGGAGGTGCTGTTGTTCTCCATGGACTTCACAGTGTCCCAGAACTTTTTGGAGTTGGAGCTGCAGAATGCAAACTTCTGCCTGAAGAAGCTGGCCTTAGCTTTCCTGACTGACTGTGTGTATTGCTTTCTGACTTCCCTGAACAGTTGCATATCACAGGGACTATTCGATGCTATTGCAGTCCGCCACAGGATGTTTTTGTGCTGGTCGAGGGCAGTCAGGTCTGGAGTGAACCAAGGGCTGTATCTGTTCTTAGTTCTGCATTTTTTGAACGGAGCATGCTTATCTAAAATGGTGAGGAAGTTACTTTTAAAGAATGACCAGGCATCCTCAACTGACGGGATGAGGTCAATGTCCTTCCAGGATACCCGGGCCAGGTCGATTAGAAAGGCCTGCTCACAGAAGTGTTTTAGGGAGCGTTTGACAGTGATGAGGGGTGGTCGTTTGACAGCGGCTCCGTGGCGGATACAGGCAATGAGGCAGTGATCGCTGAGATCCTGGTTGAAGACAGCGGAGGTGTATTTGGAGGGCCAGTTGGTCAGGATGACGTCTATAAGGGTGCCCTTGTTTACAGAGTTTGGGTTGTACCTGGTGGGTTCCTTGATGATTTGCGTGAGATTGAGGGCATCTAGCTTAGATTGTAGGACTGCCGGGGTGTTAAGCATATCCCAGTTTAGGTCACCTAACAGAACAAACTCTGAAGCTAGATGGGGGCGATCAATTCACCAGTGGTGTCAGGGCACAGCTGGGAGCTGAGGGGGTGGGTAGCAGGCGGCAACAGTGAGAGTCTTGTTTCTGGAGAGAGTAATTTTCAAAATTAGTAGTTCGAACTGTTTGGGTATGGACCTGGAAAGTATGACATTACTTTGCAGGCTATCTTTGCAGTAGACTGCAACTCCTCCCCCTTTGGCAGTTCTATCTTGACGGAAGATGTTATAGTTGGGTATGGAAATCTCTGAATTTTTGGTGGCCTTCCTGAGCCAGGATTCAGACACGGCAAGGACATCAGGGTTAGCAGAGTGTGCTAAAGCAGTGAGTAAAACAAACTTAGGGAGGAGGCTTCTGATGTTGACATGCATGAAACCAAGGCTTTTTCAATCACAGAAGTTAACAAATGAGGGTGCCTGGGGACATGCAGGGCCTGGGTTTACCTCCACATCACCCGCGGAACAGAGAAGGAGTAGTATGAGGGTGCGGCTAAAGGCTATCAAAACTGGTCGCCTAGAGCGTTGGGGACAGAGAATAAGAGGAGCAGGTTTCTGGGCATGGTAGAATATATTCAGGGCATAATGCGCTGACAGGGGTATGGTGGGGTGCGGGTACAGCGGAGGTAAGCCCAGGCACTGGGTGATGATGAGAGAGGTTGTATCTCTGGACATGCTGGTTGTAATGGGTGAGGTCACCGCATGTGTGGGAGGTGGGACAAAGGAGGTAACAGGGGTATGCAGAGTGGATCTAGGGGCTCCATTGTGAACTAAAACAATGATAACTAACCTGAGCAACAGTATACAAGGCATATTAACATTTGAGAGAGACATACAGCGAGGCATACAGTGATCACAGGTGTTGAATTGGGAAAGCTAGCTAAAACAGTAGGTGAGACAACAACAGCTAATCAGCTAGCACAACAAACAGCAGGTAAAATGGCGTTGACTAGGCAACGGGGCCGACAGATAAAACAAACAAGCAGAATGGAGTACCGTGATTAATGGACAGTCCAGCGTGCATCAGCTATGTAGCCAAGAGATCAGTGTCCAGGGGGCAGCGGTGGATGGGCAGGGAAGCTGGACTGGCGAGTGTTATCCAGGTTTTAAAAAAACGAACAATGACTAAATAGCTTGTAGCTAGTTAGCTGGTTAGCGTCTGGAGGTTCTTGAGTGTGTTCTAAAAAATTAAAAATAATAGCAATTCCGCATCACATTGGGTGAGGCAGGTTTCCGGAAGGTATAAACAAATTAAAAATTGAAAAGTGATAGAGAGTAAATATGGGTCTAGTGAGTGTTTGGGACGCGGCGATTCAGACGGTTAGCAGGCCTGTGCTAACAAGCTAACAGTTCGTAGGCCCGGGCTAGACAAGGTAGCAGTTAGCGGACCAGAGCTAGACAAGCTAGCAGTTAGCAGGGCGAATTAGCAAGCAGGGAGATAGCGACGGCTAGAGAGTTAGCCTTTGGCGGACGTCGAGATGGGGTGAGTCTGTTTATTCCTCTTCATGCGGTGACATCGATAGACCGGTCGTGGGCCCGGGTATTGTAGCCCAGGAGTATGCTACAGGTGCTCTGGCCGGGCTAGCTTCAAGCTAAGTGGGTGGAAACGCTAGCTAGCTAGTTGTGAAGATCCAGCTGAAAAAATGTTCCGTTTGCGGTGGGAATCCGGGGATGAATCCGGGGATGAAAAATAAATAGGTCCGTTATGCTCTGGTTAGAGTCGCGTTGTTCAAACTGGCGAGAGCTTTCCGGGCTGAAGGTTAGCTGATGACCGGTTAGCTGAAGACCGCTAGCATAGCTGGTGGTTAGCTGGCTAGCTTCAGTTGAGGGGTTCCGGTTCCGAAGTAAATATAAATACTTTAGGAAAAATAGCTACATTGGGTGAGGCGGGTTGCAGGAGAGTATTTGGAAGCTTAGGTTTAGCAAAATGTTTTTAAAGAGATATGCGAAGAAAAATATGTAAATAAACAAAAAAGAAACGATATATACATGGGACATGACACGACAGGACGACTTACTGCTACGCCATCTTGGAGAGCACTATGGGCATGCTGTGGACCACGCGACTGTCCCATTATGGACCGTCTTCAAAGCAGGGGCCCATCCTGTCTCTGATTCACAGGAAAGACTCAACGGCAGCTTGCGATCGGAACAGATGGCAAGTAGGCAACTGTGTAAGCGAGCGACGGAAGCGCTTTCATATTGACAAATAATTGACAGACCATCCCTGAGCACGAGTACATTTCCTGATGAATAGTCACCTGTTAAATCATTGACACCTGTTAATGCTTTGCTTTTTTCAGAAGCCTGGTCCCAGATCTGTTTATACTGTCTTGCCATTGGTATGACAATGGCATAAGAAGTTGGCAAGAGAGCAGCACATCTGGGACCAGGCTACCTTTTTACACTATCCACTGGGGAAATGCTAAATGTCCTAAGGGCCCCTCTCCCTCCAGGGTGTTTCACCACCTGAGCCTGCTCTTTAATGCCTTAATTGACACCTCTCCAGCTCATCTCCACCCCTCTTCCTCAGCAAACAATCCACACTAAAAACAAATGAATTCAAAAAGCAGCACATGCACATTGCAAACCGTTTGACTCGACTGACGCTGATCACCTGAAACAAGATAGAGTACATGGAATAATAGATATGTGGCCCAAACACAGATAAGATTTTGATTTGCTTAATTTGTTTTTATTTTAGTAGTATTTACATTTACATTTAAGTCATTTAGCAGACGCTCTTATCCAGAGCGACTTACAAATTGGTGCATTCACCTTATGACATCCAGTGGAACAGCCACTTTACAATAGTGCATCTAAATCTTTTAAGGGGGGGGGGGGAAGGATTACTTTATCCTATCCTAGGTATTCCTTAAAGAGGTGGGGTTTCAGGTATGTATGAAAGCTGATAGTACCCAGAGTTGCTACATTTCATACTGAAATAGTTTGTATACTCTACGTCGTAACGTTGGTGCCTCTTCTAACTCCTTCATTGAGTATGTTTACATGCACACTAGTAACTCGATATTAAACTAAATATGGCAGTAGGCAGATTATGCAACAGTCATGTGAACACTTTGCTCTGCTTCTCTTAGTCGGTGTAAGGTCAAAATCAAAGTAAGCATACGCCGATTAAAACACCACATTTTTCTGAGCAATCTTTCAAATGATTAGCACATGTAAACTCCTTAATCTGCGTTCCAGATGTGTATTTGATCTGTGAATGTGCTAGCACCAGCCGAGCAGAGTCTCCCTCTTTAGCGCGAGTGAAGTGTGTTCGGGAACAACTGATCTTAGATGTGGTTTTCACATACAAACTTCATATGTCCGAACTGAGATCCCAAGTATGCTCCCCAAAAATAATATGTTCTCTGTGGTAGAATGTTCATTTTGATTGGCGATTTCCTGCATTTATCACGGTATATTATCAGGTAGCCAGATTTTAGATGTGTCCATGTAAATAGGATTAATAGGTAAATCGTTCTTCTTGCAAAGCATGGAAGTGTTTTAATCAAACTATTATATTAATCTGACCATCCACAATAATCGCATTATTGTGTGCATGTAACCATAGTCATTGACAGTGGGTTGAACTGGACCTGTAGTTCAATCTTTTTCACCAAGGTTTTCAGTTAGTTATTTTTCTTTTTTGGGGGGGGAATTCCGATCGCAATTAAAACAGCGTTCCAATTATTAGGTCTTCATCTGGTCATTACCTAAAATAAATGTCTCCTATTGGAAGGACACCATTACAATGGCGTTATCCATTTTAATAGAGGTGATTTTAGTGGGGCAGCCACACACCTAGAGCCGATGAGTAGGGTAACATGTTTGTAGAAACACATCAACACCTCCGATGGTATATCCCTCTACAGAGACCTTGTCAGGGGTAAGCTAGCTGTGACATCAAACCCCTACCGCTCTGTTCCAGGCAGCGATGCATTTATGGAATGATTATCATACTCATAATCATGTGGCCCCTTGTGTGTCTTGTATCCAGCCTCCCACTGGCCCTACTGGATGCCTGCTTCATTTGGCCCCACCACCGTGATGTGCATGGAAGCACACGTATTATCTCTTTCTCCCCAGATCCATCTATTGATAGATAGAAGTGTTTCCCCCTCTTTTGTGACAGGAGATCTTAATAATTAAATCGCTGCCGTTCCGCCGGGAGACTTCTTCTCCTGCTCGTCTGAGCTTGAATTTTAATTCGAGGCCTCAGCACAGCTCCTTGTTCTCATCATGAGAGAATCTCTCTCGATTTCTCTCGAATTTCTCCCTCTCCCTCTCTTCCTCTCTTTTTCTTTCTTTCTCTCTTTCTTTCTTTCTTTCTTTCTTTCTTTCTTTCACTTTATTTAGGCGCATTATTTTGTCATGTGCAATGTGTCTCTTCCACTCATTGTCTTGGAGATCTGGGGCGTCGGTGCAGATAGGGGAGAGATGCTGTTGAATTTAACATGAAGGGAATGTGAGCGACTGGTGCACCAGGTGGTTCCTCCGGATTTGTGTCTAAATGAGATTCAGTGTTTCAGCACTTTCTCAGTCGAGGGTTGAGGATTTGCTGACAACCCCCCCCCCCCTCCCCCACACACACCTTGTTTTACAGTACGAAGGGTTAACAAAATCTGTCAAGATGAAAGGCTAATATCAACTATGCACACCTATAGTAAATCTAGTCTAAACCAAGGTGTGCCAGGTCCTCACATCATTAGTAACCTTGCATGACACTGAAACATTTAATTGCCCTGGACTGAAAGCTATACTTGTCAGTTACTTTAGCATATGTGTTGCACACTGACTTTGCACAGCTTTTCTTTACCCATTTGCATGACTGGACAAACAAGCACACACAAAGATTTCCGGCTTCTCCTCTTCTTTGGTTTGGTATTTCCAAAGACCCTCCTCCCCACCCCTCCAAAACACGTGTTAGGGGCCACGTGTGGACCAGATGTGGGCCAGTAACAGCAAAAAGAAAAGATTAGCCCATTATCATCTAACCCGGCCCTGTTGCGTAACCATTGGACGAAGATGAGTTCTCCCGCTCTGAAAGAAATAGGGAGTGTTGTTTTTGTAACCCTACTTGTCTGTTGGGTCCAATTAGAAAATGAATGACTTGTCGGATTAATAAAGAAAGTCGAGAGGGCGGAATAGGAACGTTTAATGGAATGCAAATTGATTTCTGTGCCCACATCTCTTCCAAGCTAGGTGAAGATGTGAACCGAAGGCTGCCATCGAGGGAACATGCCTTTCTTCCGCCACCTACCTTTCATTAGGGCCGGCGGACGCAGATTAGTGTTCAGACCTGAGCCAGATCCTCTTACAGAGGTACCACTATGTCTTCTTCTACTGCGAACACGTAGCTGTCATCTATATCTAGCACTAATGAGGGTAGACATCTTGAGAGACACACATTTTCCCCTCATTTGTGATTTCTCAGTAACTGAACTCACATTTTGTGTGTTCTTTGCCAGACTGCGATGTCATCTCTTTTGTTCAACAAAGCGCCACAGTTTGGAAATCGCATGTACTATTGGGGTGGCTGTGTGTGTGATTTATAGAAAATAGCAATTGTTTCACTCTCACAACCACATTGGGCAAAACCACGCCATCATGAAAAAAAGAGAGCCCGTCTTAGAGTCTTTGAAGTGAAAAGATATTGAGATGTCCTCTTCAACAGACGAGACTGTACAGAAACTCATCCTAAAGACTAAGAGAAAGACAAAAGAAGCCCAAACACATCCACGTTGTGAAAGCCTGATCCAGCATCGCTAAATGTGTATCGCATGACTACCCCAGTGCCTTGTGGGTTACGAGCAGTACTGCTTGGCACCATTCGCATAGCATGGAGTCTGGAGAGTCCCCGGTCTGCTCCTTTTTCCTCTCATCTCGGAATATAATCCCAGGAAGAACTAACAGCCCTTTCATGGGTGTTGTCTCAGTGAGCAGCCTTCCCCCGTTCCCTCTTGTGAATGAAACACTACACTCATCTTTTTTGCTGCCCATCCCCAGGCCTAAAGCAACATACACATGAAAATGAATGCTTATTCCTGCAGCCCCAAAATCCCCCTGGATCTGCAAATTGCCTCAGATAACCCTCGATCCGATGAGGCATGTGATCGATATACCTTGTATGACCGTTATGCTTTTTTTTTGTCGTAAGACTTGTGTCAAAGAAATGTATTCTTGGCAAGATTGCCGATACATTACATTGCATGATAATGCAAATCCCATTGCTCCCTTAGTCAATGAACAGTCTCAGTTTAGAAGTGGCCTACATATCATGATGCATGTTTATAATGTGTCGGGTTTGAAGCACCTATTTCATCATGGTTATTTTCAGAGAAAGGATGAAGGATGGCTTAGATGTATCCCCCCCAGTTCTTGTTTGAGGGGTTTCGAGAATAATGTAAATTGGATGCAGAGAGTCTCTATGCTCCGCTCAGTATGACATCAGAGTAAAAAAGCAACAGAGAGAAAATGAGACAATAGAAAACAAAGCTTTAAGAAAAAAATGCAAACTGAAAAGACAAGTGTATGCAAATGCAGAGGATGTTTCCGAATCCTGTATGCCGCAGTTACTCAAGATTACTTCGCAATTACATTGGTGCGTATAGGATAACATCCCTCCGGACTATAGATGAATTACTTGAAAATATAGCATGTTTAGTATGACATGACTTGCAATCAACATTAAAACAAACAAATATTGTTTGAGGTTGGAAAACATCTCAATGTGAAGAGACTGGAGTGGCTGTATAGGACATTTAAAGTGTGTTGTGCTATACCGACCAGACATACAGTATATGGACTCCAAGTGTGCGCGTGTGTGTGTGTGTGTGTGTGTGTGTGTGTGTGTGTGTGTGTGTGTGTGTGTGTGTGTGTGTGTGTGTGTGTGTGTGTGTGTGTGTGTGTGTGTGTGTGTGTGTGTGTGTGTGTGTGTGTGTGTGTGTGTGTGTGTGTGTGTGTGTGTGTGTGTGTGTGTGTGTGTGTGTGTATAAGTCAGAGTGTTGGAGACAAGGGGAAGAGAGAGAGCGAGAAAAGGGTGCATGATTGTCCCAGGCTAATGGGAGCAGTCTTCTCTCTAGCTGACTGGAACCAATTAGAGTGGGTTTCCTGCTTTGGCACTGGGCCTCTTCCCAGCTTTTTTCCCTCAGCCCAACTCCTCCAAACATCCCCCTAAACATCGCTGATCTCATCACTCTGTCACTCGCTCTGTCGCTCTTGTGACAGTAGATACATAACAAGTCTGAGCCCTTTACCCAATAGACTAAACTGGTTATAATGATTACAACCACATTACAACCAGTTTGTAAGTCAGTTTGTATCGCAGTTTGTAACACTTTGTCTGCAGGATACCATCTTCACTCACTAAAAATAGGTCTTCTCACTCCTGAATTTCTAAAAAGAGTAGCCTGGAGAGTCACACAACATGTAATTAACTAAATCACGCCGTGTGTCCGGAGAACTGCATTTGTTTTGACCTCATATTTTATTGAAGAATGATAATACATTTCATTTTGACATTGTCAGCTGTAAGCCTGACTAGAGTTTCCTGTGACGACAAAGCTTGTTTTGCTTCACTACATAACTCTTTCTGAACATACATTTCCGATTACAGTACTCCAATCTTTGTCAGATTATTTTCTCACATCTGCCCCATCCTCCGTGCTCCTGGACAGGTCTGTTTTTCTCCCTTTGGAAGAAGCCTCTGTGAATAACCCACAGCCGGGTGTCTCACTGTAAACAAAATTCTGCAGGGCAATAAAAATGGAGACTGCTACGATAAAAAGCAATTGTTGTGTATGTTTGGATCACTGTTCTCTTCCTGCGCTCGCTGAATTATTGAACACCTGTGCGTTTGGTGGAAATGTCAGATGCTCTTTTTGCTGAGACAGAGGGGGGAGGAGGAGGGAGAGAAAGAGAGGGGAAACAAGAGAAGCTATGCGTAAACCATCCGCCATCAAAAAAATGCCTTTTCTAACAGGGCGTCATAGCTGATCATTGATTATTTTCAATGGGCTTGGACCCTGAATAATTTATTTCTCCATTATCAAGTCGGAATCGCCTCAGGAAATGTCCCTCCTCTCCCGTATAGTTTTGGACTGCTTGCTATTATCATTATATTTATCATTGATTCACAGTTCTGGTTTGGAGCTAATTCCATTAGCTCATTAATTTGCATTTCTACGTGAAGTATTGTCCTCTGTTGACATGTCGAGTCAATGATGGAGTCTCCCTCCATCATTGAGAAGGACAGTGGGAAAACTCAGAGCTTCTTTTGGCTGTGTGTGTGTGCGTGTGCGCGCGTGTGTGTGTGTGTGTCTGTGTGTGTGCGTGTGCGTGTGTGTGTGTGTGTGTGTGCGACATGTGAAGCAAGCATATGTGTCCCAGTGGCAATCACTGGTGGCCTAAATTTGTCAGGGTTGATATTTGCGAAGCTGCCCATAGTAGCTCTCTGGCTGAGAGGGTTAGGGACAGCACCAGCCAGACGAAGCCTACACCAGCTAGCTGTGCTGGAATCCATAGGCTAGTGAGGGGGGCTGGAAAACTGCGTCCCGTGTTTCTGCTGCCACTTTAAGGGGGGAAGGAAAAACATTTCCAGCCTATTAATAACCAACTCAACTAGTTATTTTCTGTGTTTTCTCTCCTCTGCTCTCTTCCCCGTATTAAGTCATGTATTTTCTCCTTGTGTTTCCCTATAAAGAGGATGTCGGCCCGATAGACCAATTATCTCTTTCCTCTAAATTATATTTTCTAATCTGTCAGTCACCTCCCGATGATGTTCCCCGGAGATCACGCTCTCTCAGGCTACTGCTATTCTTAGCGTGGCAGCCCGCGAGGGGGGGGGGAGTTATCTGTGAAACAAGGTTGCCCTTTCAGAGAGTAGAGTACCGGGAGCAAGAGACACTGCCTGCGCAGCCCCTGCCACCGTATAGAACACTGTAAAGTCGCGAAAGATGGAAAAACGTAATCTATTCTCCTGTCCGCTGGAGAGAAGTGAAAGGCAAGAGTGTATCTCCCGTTTATGGGTCTGAAGGGTTTCCTGATTAAACGTAGCTAAGGCCCAGGCTCCATCTCAACCCGGCCCGAGTGTTGCCGCCGCTGCGTCAGTGTAGTTGCAGCGTCTCATCTTTAGTGGACGTCTGTAGTGTCAGGGGAAAGAGCTTGCCTCTGTTTTCACAGTAATGAGCAGCAATCGTCTGCACCGTTTTAGAAAATGAGCCCCCGTTGTTGTTATGTTGAGTGGCAACTTCAATGTTGTTACTCCGTGACACTTCACAGGCATAGTCTGAAGTCTCTGCTGTAGCCTTGACAAATGAAGAGTTAATTGTCTTGTGTAGTCTCACTGAACTGGTAGTAGGAAGTATAAACAGCTTTCTGACGCCCAGTGTTTGCATATTACATGACATTTTAGACATTCTTATCCAGAGCGTCTTACAGTTAGTGCTTAAGATACTGTGGCTAGGTGGGACAACCTATTATCACAGTTATAGTAAGTACATTTTCCCTCAATAAATCAGTGGAGTTAGAGAGTCAAGTGCGAGTGTTAGTTCACGAAAGGCATCCCTTTTAAAGTCAGTTAAGAACAAATTTAGGCCACACGCACATATTCTTATTTTCAATGACGGCCTGGGAACATTGGGTTAACTGCCTGTTCAGGGGCAGAACGACAGATTTGTACCTTGTCAGATCGGGGGTTTGAACTCACAACCTTCCAGTTACTAGTCCAACGCTCTAACCACTAGGCTACGCTGCCGCCCCTTTTGAGGGGGTTGGGTGCCGTGAGGCTTTTGACATGCGCCCTTAGTCACCACTTCTCTGTTTGCATTATTATCTCTGCAGCAGTAGACACCAGATGTGTCGTCCTGACAGTGGGACTATGCTGGTATGAAGCCGATTCTAAATAGGCTTTTCTAGGGGATCCCATGGGGTTTGGGCTGTGGAATCCCAAGGCTCTGTCTTTCAGAAGTCTTCTCTCAGACATTTTGTGTTAGCTAGGTGCTCTGGGGCACAATACAAAATCTCAGCCGTTGGTTTCAATGAGCCCTGAAATATGGAAATGACAAAAGGCACACGATTAGCCTTTTAATGCTACTGTTGTTCATGTCTTTTTCCTTCGCTGTACTCTGAAGATCGTCATTTCTGTTCCCCCGAGAGAGAGTGGCGTGTGTGAGTGGCGTTCGTGTGCGTGCATGTGTGCGCAATCCAGTATCTTGACTACTGTAGGCTAGTCCTAACTACTGTGGTCCCATGTAGTTCCGTTGGCAGAGCATGGAGCTTGCGATGTCAGTGTTGTGGGTTCAATTCCCATGTTGGTCCATTCTGGAAGAATGTATGCCCTCAATACTGTAAGTTGCTCTGGGTGAATGTGTAAGGTCTTTTCATGCCTATCAGGAATAGGGGGGCATGTGACAATTGAATAGTGTTAAGCATCGTATGATCTAATTGGGATTGTCAATGTGGATGTCACTGAAGAGGTCAAACATAGCTCTTGCATTTAGTTTTTTTTTGTGTGTTCATTACTCTGCACTACAGATTTCCAAAATTCAATGTATTTTTGAATCATGTTCGTGAAGTTTAAATTCCTAAATCGACTACGATTCCGTGACTTACAACCTCCCTTGAGCTCTCTGTCCTCCTAACCATGTTCCCTCTCTAGTTCTCTCTCAACAGGATGCAGAAGCACAACCACTGTTACCACATCACCTACCGCCACATGGAGAGAACCCTAACCCAGGAGGAGGTGCGCTTTCTCAACATCGCCATAGAGCACACTGCCGAGCAGGAACGTGTTTTGTGAGAGCGATTTTCTCTTTTAAATTGTTTGTTTCTGTGTGCCCTACGGAACATAAGCATGAGGACGGCTGTTATGGTGACCGTATTACACCCACACAAGAGGTCACGAGTCATGACCGCAATCAAATTCCACATGACCATAGTATAGTGCCTTCAGAAAGTATTCAGACCCCTTGACCTTTTCCACATTTTGTTACATTACAGCCTTATTCTAAAATGGATAAAATAATTGTTTTTTCGTCAGCAATCTATACAAAATACCCCATAACGAAGCCAAAAAAGGTCTGGTGATTTTTTTACAAATTTATGAAAAATTAAAAACACAAATACCTAATTAAATCATTGTTATGTTGGCCTCCCGGGTGGCGCAGTGGTTAAGGGCGCTTTACTGCAGCGCCAGCCCAGGCTCTGTTGTAACCGGCCGCGACCGGGATGTCTGTGGGGCGACGCACAATTGGCCTAGCGTCATCTAGGCTAGGGAGGGCTTGGCCGGTGGGGAAGTCCTTGTCTCATCGCGCACCAGCGACTCCTGTGGCGGGCCGGGCACAGTGCACGCTAACCAAGGTTGCCAGATGCATGGTGTTTCCTCTGACACATTGGTGCGGCTGGCTTCCGGGTTGGATGCACGCTGTGTTAAGAAGCAGTGGTTGGTTGGGTTGTGTATCGGAGGACGCATGACTTTAAACCTTCATCTACTAGCTACTAAAACAATTGGATACCACGAAATTGGGTAGAGAAATGGGTAAAAAAAATAATTTAATTTAAATAAATGTTATTAATAATTGTTGTTTTTTCCCCTCATCGGCTCACAATACATCATAATGAGCTCGGGGATTTGAACTTCCAACCTTTCGGTTAACTAGTCCAACGCTCTAACCGCTAGGCTACCCTGCCGCCCCAATCATGTACAATCAATTGATTTTACCACGGGTGGACTCCAATCAAGTTGTAGAAACATCTCAAGGATGATCAACGGAAACAGGATACACCAGAGCTCAATTTCGAGTCTCATAGCAAAGGGTCTGAATACTTATGTAAATAAGGTTTTTCTGTTTTTATTTTTATAACATTTGCAAAAAAAGATTAAAAAAAAGGTTTTTGCTTTGTCATTATGGGGTATTGCGTGTCAATTGATGAAGAAAAGGATAACGTAACAAAATGTGATAACAGTAATTTTACTGTTCGTTTGGCCTTCTCGTCTTGTTGGGTGACGAAAGTAAATGTGGACAGTTCTTCCAACATCTTCAATATACCCTGTCCGAATTCAATAAGGACGTGCCGTTGCTTCTCAAATGTGTCTGTCTTCACTTGTAGCCTGTAATAAGAACCTGAGATGCTGTGAGAAGGACCCAGTCACGTGACTGGCTAATAAGGAAGGAGGAGGATTGGCTAATAAGAATTGAAATATCTGAAAGAGCCATGTGAGTGAGAGGTGCTTTGGAGCACGCAGCCATGGGAGGGGAATTCTAATTATTATATTCAGCCCAAGGGCACAATGGCCACTGTCCGCAATAGGCATGGATTTTTTTTTAGGGGGCATTATGACCACACAAATGGGATGCCACTGATGAAGTGTGTGCAGCCTTCGCAAAAAAAAAAAACGAAATAGAGCTCGTGTCTTTTTTTAGATCATCATAAGAGTCGCATCATGCAGCCTTAGAATGTATTCAAAATCTTACCACAACATTTGTATCACAACTAACATTGCATAAATATGTCTAAATTAAGCAAGTAGGAGGACCTGTTTCTTTTTTTCTATATCTTCTTTATCACCCTCCAACCCTACCACCCCTCCCACAATTGGAGCAAACTAGTGAACAACACCAGTTTATACATACTATATACATTTTATGGACACAGTCTATTTGACAATAGTTCTATTATGTTTGTTTTTACTCCTGTCCTTCCTCTAGCCTCAACCTCTTCCATCTATTTCTGATCTGTCTCTTAACACCATCCATATTGGATTTCTATTTGTCATATATTTTTCAACTGTGCTGTGATGTTCCAAAACAGTTCTGAACCTTTCTATTCTCATTGTTTCTACGAATTGAAAATATATTTTTTTGCTAAAAGTATTATAATATTATTGATCGATTGAGTATGACTTTTCAGATCGCCCAGTAGAGCTATCTGCAGGGTTAGCTCCAGGTAACTATTGCAATTTTTCAGCCATTCGTGGACCTGTGACCAAAAAACAAGCTACATATGGACAGTACCAAAACAAATGAGGACCATGTGTACTCCCTCAAATCGTTTGGAGAAAATGTCCTTTCTATTTTATTCAGCTATGTTCAATATTCAATGTTCAATATTCAATATTCAATGTTCAATGTTCAATATTGTTCAATGTTCAATATTCAATATTTTATTCAGCTATGTTCAATTGTATATGTAAAAAATTATGTAAAATCATTCCACAGAATTCTAAGCAAATCTTATCTGCTAAATGAACTAGTGTAGCCCACAGTCATATGGCATAGCCAGATCAGGGCCTAACATAAGCACAACTCAGAATATGCTATTCGGTTCTTCTGAAATTGACTACATTTTCTTCATATCATGTTTCCTTAAACCTGTCTAAAATAAATATTGGATTTAATGTGATGGTGTAGGCTATATTAAATGGATATATTAGACTTTTAAAAATGTAGATGTTCCATAGGTCTGCGTCAGTGGCTTGTAAGTTATGCGTGGAAACCAGGAGATGCTGAATGAGTTTATGTTAATTTTACAATCAATTACCGTGAGACTGGCAGTTATTTGCTTGACAATCACCGGCTGACAAAATTTTATGACCCCCACAGCACTAAGCATGAGCTCCATGTTTCAAGTGTGAGAATGGAACTGGTTGTAGTACCTACTAGACCTCCTTGAAAGTGTAAGGACAGGTGTCCTTCCATGTGATTGTTAGATAGTGGTCCTGTGTGGCACAGTTGGTAAGAGCTTAGCACTAGTGGGTTCAATTACTGCATGGATCACATACAACAAATATGTGCTCTCACTGTACTGTAAGTTGCTTTGAATAGAAATGTATGCTAAGTGGCATACAAGGGTTGGAACCGGTTCAGGGAGGAGCACCTGAAAACCGGAAAATAATGGAATTTTTTGAGGAACAGAATCAGAACCGGGAACGAAAGTGATCTATACTTTTCCTGAACAGAACCGCTATTTTAAAAGCATAGATCAATTGACCAGATTGGACTTACAAAGTGAATATTCATCAAATCCGTCATGATTTGTGTATTATAACGGCCCACAATGTGGTCACTTAAGTCGGATTTGGATATATTTGTCTGTTTTCGCTGCATAACATCCTCATACTGTTTTTATTTATTTACTTTTCTGCTCTTTTGCACACCAATATCTCTACCTGTACATGACCATCTGATCATTTATCACTCCAGTGTTAATCTGCAAAAATTGTAATTATTCGCCTACCTCCTCATGCGTTTTGCACACAATGTATATAGACTACCCTTTTTTTCTACTGTGTTATTGACTTGTTAATTGTTTACTCCATGTGTTGTCTGTTCACACTGCTATGCTTTATCTTGGCCAGGTCGCAGTTGCAAATGAGAACTTGTTCTCAACTAGCCTACCTGGTTAAATAAAGGTGAAAAAAAGAAGTTGTCAGGTTTAGAAGAAGTGACTGCTAAATGCTAACTCCCATTTGTATAAGCTGGATATCATAGCTGGCATACAGAAATCGGTGGTGGTAGTCAAAGTAGTTTTTAACTGTAATGCAGTTGCTTAGTAACGATGACATGAACATGTGTTGGGGATGACATCCATACAAGCATTATACTCCAAATTTCAACCTCAAAATAGTGTGATATACACATATAAACAATAGCCTAAATGTAGGCTAATTCTTCTGGGGGGCAATGAGGAGAACGTCTGTCTTCCTCAACGAGGACTATCCTGAAGCTGTGCGCCAGAAGAGGAAAAAACTGATCCCAGCCATGAAAGCTGCCAGGGCGTGGGGACATTGCGTACATCCCCTACGACAGGCTCATTGTCCACCCTCCTTCCCAGAAGCCTGGAAGGGATGAGAGAGGCAAACCTATGGGTTCATATCCTCAACCCCGCAGCACACACACACACACCAATTGATTAATGGACTGCTGAATATATTTTTTTTTATCTTGCTTTGTCTGCTCTTTTCAATGTTATGTCTATCTCTGATAAGCTACACAGGAAAAATAGCCCATAATAATATATGTAGCCTTAGAAATAAGGTTCATGAAATCAATAACTTGCTAACATCAGATAACATTCATATATTAGCCATTTCTGAGACTCACTTAGATAATTCATTTGATGATACATCTGCAGCAATTGTCTCAGCTCACTGGTCATCATAGCAACACCCACACATAGCACGCGCTCCAGCATGTTTATTTCCCTGGTCATCATAGCAAAACCCGCCCATAGCACGTGCTCCAGCAGGTATATTTCACTGGTCATCATAGCAAAACCCACCCATAGCACGTGCTCCAGCATGTATATTTCACTGGTCATCATAGCAAAGCCCACCCATAGCACGTGCTCCAGCAGGTATATTTCACTGGTCATCATAGCAAAACCCACCCATAGCACGTGCTCCAGCATGTATATTTCACTGGTCATCATAGCAAAACCCACCCATAGCACGTGCTCCAGCAGGTATATTTCACTGGTCATCATAGCAAAACCCACCCATAGCACGCGCTCCAGCATGTTTATTTCCCTGGTCATCATAGCAAAACCCACCCATAGCACGTGCTCCAGCAGGTATATTTCACTGGTCATCATAGCAAAACCCACCCATAGCACGTGCTCCAGCAGGTATATTTCACTGGTCATCATAGCAAAACCCACCCATAGCACGTGCTCCAGTAGATATATTTCACTGGTCATCATAGCAAAACCCACCTGTAACACGCGCTCCAGCAGGTATATTTCACTGGTCATCCCCAAAGCCAACACTTCCTTTGTCCTTCCAGTTCTCTGCTGCCAATGACTGGAACGAGTTGCAAAAATCTCTGAGGCTGGAGTCTTATATCTCCCTCTCTAATTTTAAGCATTAGCTGTCAGAGCAGCTTACTGATCACTGTACCTGTACACAGCCAATCTGTAAATAGCACACCCAACTACCTCATACTCATATTATTACTTACCCTCTTGCTCTTTTGCACCCCAGTATCTCTACTTGATCATCATCATCTGCACATCTATCACTCCAGTGTTAATGCTAAATTGTAATTATTTTGCCTCTATGGCCTATTTATTACCTACCTCCCTACTCTTCTACATTTGCACACACTGTACATCTATTTTTCTATTGTGTTATTGACTGTGCGTTTTTTTATGTGCAACTGTGTTGTTGTTTTTGTCACACTGCTTTGCTTTATCTTGGCCAGGTCGCAGCTGTAAATGAGAACTTGTTCTCAACTGGCCTACCTGGTTAAATAAAGATGAAATAAAAAAATGTAAAATGTAAAAACATATAGATTCAATGGTTATAAGGATGGGGAGAGGTGAAGCCGTAATAAGGAGATGCTCTCCTTTTTTGACACCACACTCCAAAAAGCAAATTCTGCAGGCTCCAGTTTTGTCTAATCTTGATTATTGTCCAGTGCTGCAAGGAAAGACCTAGTTAAGCTGTAGCTGGCCCAAAACGCGGCACGTTTTGCTCTTAATTGTAATCAGAGGGCTGAAATAAATATTATGCATGCCAGTCTCTCTTGGCTAAGAGTTGAGGAGAGACTGACTGCATCACTTCTTCTTTTTATAAGAAACAATGTGTTGAACATCCCAACTGGTTTGCATAGTCAACTTACACACAGCTCTGCCACACACACTTATCCCACCAGACATGCCACCAGGGGTCTTTTCATAGTTCCCAAATCCAGAACAAATTCAAGAAAACGTACAATATTATATAGAGCCCTTATTGCATGGAACTTCCATCTCATATTGTTCAAATAAACAGTAAACCTGGTTTCAAAAACACCTTGTAGCACAACACCTCTCCCCTATTTGACCTAGATAGTTTGTGTGTATGCATTGGTATGTAGGCTACGTGTGCGTTTTTAAAAATGTATGTACTGTAGTTCTGTCCTTGAGCTGTTCTTGTCTAATGATGTTCTGTATTATGTCATTCTGTATTATTTTTCATGTTTTGTGTGGACCCCAGGTAGAGTAGCTGCTGCTTTTACAACAGCTAATGGGGATCCTAACAAAATACCAAATACCAAATAACAAGAATCCCAGCACTCTCTCGCTCTCTCCCCACCTGCAAAATTTCAGCTGCATCTCTTGCCCTACACTTGTCTGTCCAATGCATTTAAACAACAATAGCGTGCCCGCTCCATAGCAAGCCGCTCCATAGCAAGCCGCTCCATAGCAAGCCGCTCCATAGCAAGCCGCTCCATAGCGTGCCCGCTCCATAGCAAGCCGCTCCATAGCAAGCCGCTCCATAGCAAGCCGCTCCATAGCAAGCCGCTCCATAGCGTGCCCGCTCCATAGCAAGCCGCTCCATAGCAAGCCGCTCCATAGCAAGCCGCTCCATAGCGTGCCCGCTCCATAGCAAGCCGCTCCATAGCAAGCCGCTCCATAGCAAGCTGCTCTTTGCACAATGATTGAAGTCATTTAATGTTGAGCTAAATATAAAAAAATCAAATCAATTATTTTGATAAAATAGTTTCTTTTTTTGCTTCGACCCGGTTCAGAACTTTACTTTGCTGATCGAAACAGTGGAACGGGATGAACAAAAATGATGGTTCTGTTAAGAACAAATGGAAAATCATGTCAGTTCCAACCCCAGTATATGAAATGATTAGATCATTCTTATGGACAGAGAGACAGATCCACTCTAGGATCTACTACCGCTGCAGTACCAAGCCACTCTTATCATTACAGCCTCCAGTAACCTTTCATGTGAAGCAGCAGGCGGCCGTTTCTAAATAGCTCAATCCACAGCATCGTGTCGCCAGAGGAGGAACGTGTTTGATTTAATATGCCTTCACCTAAAGCCTTTCATGCCACTGGCTCCTCGCCAACCTGGTAAGAGAGACCAACGAAACAAACACAACTGACAATACAGTCCTTTTGAGTTTTCATTTCGTACATTTGTATTACTAGTATATTCCTAAAGGATGTGTTATTAACAGTGGGGAGGGAGGAGGGTATGGGTTGGTGTCGGTGCACTACCTGAGAATATTAGAAGTGGGTATTGTCTCAGTGCTGGGCGAAAGTACAAATAGTGTCCTTCGTGTCCGTTTGCTTAACAGGTGATTTCTTTTAAACGGTGACGCTCGGTTAAAGTCGTGGCAATCGTCGTTTCGGAGCAGAGCACACATATTTGAGGAGCTGCAGTAATGGATTTTATACTACATTTTATACTGGAACAACCTGTGCCCTCATTAGATAATTGTCTTGTTTACAGAGTGTTTATGCATTCACACTAGATCCCCCCCCACGCTATTCTATTTAAGACTGTAAGAATCCATATAAATACGAGATGAGACTATTGAGTTCCATATTTATTTTATGCGCTGGAAGCCTCTTCATTAAGAAGTCATTTGAAGTGTTCCCACATCATCATCCCCTGGATCTAATCTTCGTTCGGGACCAACATGATTCCCCTGTTGTTTCACTGCTGCCATTTGGGTATGTAGTCTTTACACAGCGCTAGATTGACAAACTGACCCAACAGAAAAGACCTAGGAAAGAAAGGGCCCATTCTTTAGGACAATGTTTTTATTTGTGTTTATTTTTTTGAATGGGTTGAAGAGGAGCCGAGAGAACAAAAAGCACTTGGGAGTACAAATTCAATTGTGACGTGATAAGTGTACGTGGGTGGCAATTAAATCCAATTTTAAAGGGATAACATGTTTTTAAAATAAATTTAGTAGAGAGAGTTTTGAAATTAATGTTTTTTGGTACTGGAGTTTTGAAAAAAATCATAGGTTTATTAAATATGGTACATTCTTCCTACCTTATCTGGAACTGGTTCAGACCTGGGATTCCGAACCTCCAGACTACTTCTTAAGTCTGAAAGAGATGTGTACCTTTAAGAGACAACTTGCCATTTTGAGAATTGGCCGTTAGTGCATGACCATACCTCAAACATACCGATGGGAAGTAAGGAACTTGACCTTCTCAAAAAATACAAAACCAATCTAGAGCATGAAGTCATGGCACCAAGATATTTGGGAAAGTTGAAGAGAAACATAAGGTGTTTTTCACCCACTGAAAGTGTAGGAAATTAAAGACAGTACTTAGGAGCCCAGTTTCTCGTTTCCCAGAGCCTTCGTAGCGTTAAGATCATCATTAGAACCCATCTTACATTCGGTCCACACTGCTCGCGTTGCAAAATAAATGTACACATACTGTACATGTTATTCAATCATTGCACCCACACTGCTCAAGTGCGTCAACGAGCGTCTGCGTAGTCGTGTGCTAAAATAGAACTTGGTTCTATTTGTGATGATTGATGTCCTGCAAGTTACGTCTCCCCCATCTCCTCATTGGTGTTTAGGAGCATAAACCCACGTGAGTGATTGAAAGATGAACTAAGGTCCATACTCCAGTCCAGTTGGTAGTGGTAATGCACCATCAAATTTGGTTGCCAACCGCAATATAAAGTCTAAAGAAGAAGAAGAAGAAGAAGCCTGAAGGAGGAGAGATTACTGGAAACGAACTCAGTGGATCTCATCTGTGGATGAATTGTCGGAGCAGAGGACCTTGTGCATTTCAGTTAAAATAACAAACCAATGTTTATATCCCAGGACAAATTATCTTGCAACAGCAAGCTAGCTAGCTAAATTGCCATAAATGTTTAATTATTTTCAACCTGTCCCCAAATTAAAAGATTTGGTTCAGAGTTTGTTTTGATATTTCAACCTGTGAATCCTGATCGCGTCTGGTATGGGTGGACAAAATCAGCAATGGACATTCTGGTCAGCATGTTACGAGGAATTTTTAATATCCAAGTTGTTTCACAAAACCATCCTTACTACAGTTGCACTTGAAAATGCTTATATACCTACAGTATATTTGCACAAAATGGTATGCAGTATCATCTGGATATGTGTGCAACAAAAGTTCAACATTTGCCTCCTGAGTGGTAGATTTATTTTTTGCACATCTGCATCACTTTATACACAGAAGATCTCTGCTAAACACAGAATCAAGAGGTTTATCTGTCTCTCTTTGACCTCTGACAACTTCAGAACGAAGTTGACTGCAAATACAAAGTTGACAATGTCTTTGCAATTGTTACAAACAAGCAAACATTTGAACGATACTTGAAATGAAACCAAGTTGACTGCAAAAGATAAATACATTAAAGGCTACATAGGCCTAAATACAGTGCCTTGCAAAAGTATTCACCCCCCTTGGTGGGTGACCCCTTACATTATGATACTTCCACACCTCATTCCTTTTCTTAGTTTAAAGTTAATAGTTTTGTTTACAATAAAGAACCTTTTTTTTAAACTATTAACTTTAAACTAAGAAAAGGGAATGAGGTGTGAAAGTATCATAATGTAAGGTGTATGTAAAGTGCATGGATGCGTGAATCTGTGTGTGTGAATGACTGAGTGAAAACTATGCAAAACTACAAAAAAACAAAACAAAACAGGTTCATACCTGGAGGAGCGGAGAGAGAGAGAGAGAGAGAGAGAGAGAGAGAGAGAGAGAGAGAGAGAGAGAGAGAGAGAGAGAGAGAGAGAGAGAGAGAGAGAGAGAGAGATTTGTGACAGTTTAAATATTCTGATCCCAGGTGACTCCAATCACTAACGACCCTCCTCTGCCTGCAGGAGGAACCGCCCCTGCAATGCAGAGGAGGAGCCGTGATAAGTCTCATATCAAAGGGTCTGAATACTTATGTAAATAAGGTATTTCAGTTTTTTTATACATTTGCAAAATGTTTTTTTAAAAATGTTTCCACTTTGTCATTATGGGGTACTGTAGCTAGATTGATGAATACATTGTTTTATTTAATCAATTTGAGAATAAGGCTGTAACGTAACAAAATGTGGAAAAGTCAAAAGGGTCTGAATACTTTCCGAATGCACTATATACAGTGCCTTGCGAAAGTATTCGGCCCCCTTGAACTTTGCGACCTTTTGCCACATTTCAGGCTTCAAACATAAAGATATAAACATTTATTTTTTTGTGAAGAATCAACAAAAAGTAGGACACAATCATGAAGTGGAACGACATTTATTGGATATTTCAAACTTTTTTAACAAATCAAAAACTGAAAAATTGGGCGTGCAAAATTATTCAGCCCCCTTAAGTTAATACTTTGTAGCGCCACCTTTTGCTGTGATTACAGCTGTAAGTCGTTTGGGGTATGTCTCTATCAGTTTTGCACATCGAGAGACTGAACATTTTTCCCCATTCCTCCTTGCAAAACAGCTCGAGCTCAGTGAGGTTGGATGGAGAGCATTTGTGAACAGCAGTTTTCAGTTCTTTCCATAGATTCTCGATTGGATTCAGGTCTGGACTTTGACTTGGCCATTCTAACACCTGGATATGTTTATTTTTGAACCATTCCATTGTAGATTTTGCTTTATGTTTTGGATCATTGTCTTGTTGGAAGACAAATCTCCGTCCCAGTCTCAGGTCTTTTGGAGACTCCTTCAGGTTTTCTTCCAGAATGGTCCTGTATTTGGCTCCATCCATCTTCCCATCAATTTTAACCATCTTCCCTGTCCCTGCTGAAGAAAATCAGGCCCAAACCATGATGCTGCCACCACCATGTTTGACAGTGGGGATGGTGTGTTCAGGGTGACGAGCTGTGTTGCTTTTACGCCAAACATAACGTTTTGCATTGTTGCCAAAAAGTTCAATTTTGGTTTCATCTGACCAGAGCACCTTCTTCCACATGTTTGGTGTGTCTCCCAGGTGGCTTGTGGCAAACTTTAAACAACACTTTTTATGGATATCTTTAAGAAATGGCTTCCTTCTTGCCACTCTCCCATAAAGGCCAGATTTGTGCAATATATGACTGATTGTTGTCCTATGGACAGAGTCTCCCACCTCAGCTGTAGATCTCTGCAGTTCATCCAGAGTGATCATGGGCCTCTTGGCTGCATCTCTGAAAGTTTAGAGGGACGGCCAGGTCTTGGTAGATTTGCAGTGGTCTGATACTCCTTCCATTTCAATATTATCGCTTGCACAGTGCTCCTTGGGATGTTTAAAGCTTGGGAAATCTTTTTGTATCCAAATCCGGCTTTAAACTTCTTCACAACAGTATCTCGGACCTGCCTGGTGTGTTCCTTGTTCTTCATGATGCTCTCTGCGCTTTTAACGGACCTCTGAGACTATCACAGTGCAGGTGCATTTATACGGAGATTTGATTACACACAGGTGGATTGTATTTATCATCATTAGTCATTTAGGTCAACATTGGATCATTCAGAGATCCTCACTGAACTTCTGGAGAGAGTTTGCTGCACTGAAAGTAAAGGGGCTGAATAATTTTGCACGCCCAATTTTTCAGTTTTTGATTTGTTAAAAAAGTTTGAAATATCCAATAAATGTCGTTCCACTTCATGATTGTGTCCCACTTGTTGATTCTTCACAAAAAAATACAGTTTTATATCTTTATGTTTGAAGCCTGAAATGTGGCAAAAGGTCGCAAAGTTCAAGGGGGCCGAATACTTTCGCAAGGCACTGTACATATCATTTTGTGTGGGCAGTCCATGCATCCATAGCTCTGTCTATGATTGTAAAAGTGGCTTCTCCAGCCCAATCCCTCAGCTGTTTACCGAAACAGTGGCAAGTAGTTCTACTTTGTTGTTTAACTGCAGATTTCCCCTTTAACCTCCTTCTGACACACATACACGTGCACACACAGTGTCTGCCATTACATCTTTGAAGACTGCACTTCAGCAGAGCATGTGGTATTTATCTTAAACATGAAAGGGTTTTATGTTTCCAGCACACTGAGAAGCCCAAAGCTTTACACTTAGGTAAGTGAGGAGTAGCAGGATGCTCTCCTGTCTTGTCTTAACATCGACATGTTGCGAAGACATGTTGCTTCTTGTCTCAAACCTGTGTTGTGAAGCCCAATAGTTCAAGAGGTATAAAAAAAGAATCAATGGCACAATTAAGTCGAACCTTTTTAAAGACATTAAACATAACATATAGCCTAGTGCAGGGGGGAACAACATCACTCCTCATTATCACATCTATACAAGCAACCACTCACTTACACTACTGACTACACACACCATTGTTTACTTGTATATGGGTTACCTCCGTTAATAAATATATTTTTGTTATTCCTAATCTCCACGGTGCCTTTTTGTTACGGGCTTCGAGCCGGTTCGTGACAAGTGGGGGCTTGTCTGGGATCTGAAAGGTATGATTCTCGCTTTGTGGTGCGAGTCATCCGGGAACATAAGGTTGGTTCCTAGAAGTTTTTGTGTATAGTATTTTGTTGCATTATGATGGGTTAATGCTTATTGGAATGTGCTTTGGTTGGTCTTCACGGCATATTCTTATAAGTGTTTGGTATGGTGCCTTAGATACGTATCTGTGATTTTGGTTGTCCGGTGACGTCATTAAACAAGTGTGTTGTCTGGTAGAGTATGCCAGTGGGCCTAATACTAGTGTTGCTTACTGGTATGTTGTATTGTGTTTGGGAGAAAACGTGGAGTTAATGTTTGAGGACTGTAGGTGCTTTGTTTGCACCTTTTGTTATAGCATTTGAGTTGTAATGTTTGGTGGGCCCAGTGGTGGTTGCCTGCTTGGTAAACTAGCCACTGCGATGGATAATTGGTTGTGTGCTGCGTTGGAGAAAGTACATTGGTTCGTTTCCAGGCCCCTGCCCAGGCTGGAAACTCTTGCTCTACTCGCTGTTGGGACATTGGTCTGCGGTGAATGCAATCTGCTGTGTACCTCAGTGGGAGATTTGGGTAGGGTAGAGCCACTTGCTACCCGGTGCTATAGCCATTCTTTTTCCCCTGTTAGGCTTAGCAATGTGTTTCACTTTGGGCATGGTTATTTTGTTTATTTTTGTGTGGTGTCCGTGGACTGAGCAGTTGTCTTGGGGCACATCTGTGGCTTGGGGGGAATCTGCCAGCCTGCTGGGTGGTTTTTCCTTGCCAGCGGGCTACAGTGAGTAATTACCCACCAAGAATCCGCATGAAGACTAGTGTTGAGTTATTGTAGTATATGGCTCCATATATCTCATCTCTCTCCTGTGGTGCCCAGTGTGATTGGTGTTTCTATTGTGGTCCGGTCTGGTGTGCTCAGCAGAGGGGTAGAGTGAGAATTTTCTTTTGTATTTACTTGACTATGGCCTCTAATGTAGACTCGTTCAGTCGCTTTCCATCAGAGGAACTGTTAGAATGATGTACAAAAGAACAGCTGCTGAACGCTGAACCCTACAAGTCTAAAATATTATTATTTTAGGTTGATATTGAAAGCCAGTCTGATGGAGGGTGTAATTATTGAAGTTACCACTGGGGCAGCCTCTGAGGAGGACTCGAAGTCTCCTCGTTTTGTGTCAATGTCCGCTCCGTTTGTTAGCCCTAGTAGTCTTTCTTTTGAACACCAGAAAGAACTGCTTCTCATACAACTAGCGTATGATCGTGTTAAGCTAGAGCACGATCATGTAAAATATGAGAAGGAATTTGTATTTAAACAGGATTTGGAACGCGCTAAACTCAAGTTGCAACAAGAGCGGCTAGAGTTGTTTAGGGAACGAAAGCTCTCAGGGGAGAGTTTGCTCTGGGAAGATGACCCAGATTTACCTAGCGGTTGCTCCTCTCTCGGTCATGCCCAGGGCTCATTGAATATTGTTGGAAACTTACGGTTGTTGCCAAAAGTTTATGAGAAGGGCCCTGAGAAGTTATTTTTGTTGGAGCTTGTTGCTGACGCTCTCTCTCGTGCGCCCTGTTCCTGAATGCCTACGCGACTGACCATTGTTTATTTTGTTTGGTATTTGGTATATTAATTTGGTATATTAAATATCTCAAAGTGGTCTCCCTTTTTGTTACGGGCTTCAAGCAGGTTCATGATACTGGTATTACTGCTATTTTTTATGACTTGTGCATTCTCCTTCACTATGCATTGACCTCGTTAAGTACTCCATGAACATCTAACCCTGAAAGTTCTTTACCTCTATCTTTTAAACCTATGGCAATGTTCCTCTTCCGGGCCTCAAAACGAATGGCATTTCTCTTGCAGGGTAAGTGGACATTGATAACCAGAAGGAAGTCTTAAACTGTTGGAGGCAATTTCTTGGAGTGACAGTTGCGACAATCAGTGTGTGCAGTCTCTGTAATTTGCGAGTCATTAATCTTGTTTCGCCAATCCTCTCTCATTTAAATGAAGGCTTGTGGTGTTGGCAGCTTATCTGCATGGACAGTAAATGGTGCTGTTGAGCATATCAGCAGTCGAAGCAGGATCTGTGACATACCCTATGGGGACGGAGTTGAACCATCTGATGAACTGTGTGCCCATGTTTACTATCATTTGTACACAGTGGCGATTTTAGCATGTAAATGTTGGTGGGGCAAACACCCACCCGAAACATGTTTTAGATGCATGCCAGCAAAGCCACTACACGACACTAAACAATATATTAATGGTGAAAAGCGGTGCCCACAGAAGAGCTTTTTTTCCCAGCACAATGGAGTGAATCCTTACCACCGCTACACCTGTCTGGCAGCGAAACAATTCATTCGGCCTTGTTGACTGCTCATTTAAAAGAAACATAGCTGATCTGGCTGACCATATCTCCCTTTCATATTGCATCATTTATGCAGCAGCATATGAGACATTTTTGGACTCACCTTGTTGTGCGCGGCGGTCCTCGGTTGGCAAACGTTGTCATTAAAGAAAAGGATGTACAATTCCGAGTTGGATGACCGTTCAAAATGTATTTTCCCAGTCTGACTTCCCAGTTGCAATGCTTGCGGTTAGCCCCTGTCACCGATTCCTTCAAAACAACTCATTGTTAAATTTGCAATTTCCAACTTGTGTGATGTTTATGGCCGATGAGCACCGATCGATTTTTATCTGTAATCTATTTTCATTTCTCATATGACAAGGATTTGCCAGTAGATTGTCTACTTGATGTATGATGACTGCTAGGTAAGATTTGAGATGACATCAAAGCTATTGTACATTTGACGTTTTATCTGTGACAAAAGACCTTGAGGCTTCTTGGAAGGGCATTTCTAATGTAACTCTATGGCAGCACCCAAAGGGCTCACATTCTTGATGCCTACCCTTACTAAAGGCAGGTGATGTAGTGTCCCCATGAGTGACCGAACCTTGAGCGAATCATGGTGCAATGCTATTTTCTGTTGGCCTGCCCCACCACCAAAAGCACTGGGCTACTGTAGGCCGGAGCACCTGCACCTGCATTTTGGAGCTGCCTGTTTGTATGTGGCTTTACTAACTCTTTTTTTTAACAATATTTGCGAACTGATATGTGACACGTATTAATGCCAAAGTAACATGCAAAACAGGTAAGCCTGTGGGGCTCAAAACAGCCCTGAATGACGGGTTGCCACTGACGCTACAGTACATGAACCAGCTGTGTATTGATTTGAAGAATGAAAACATCTCACAAACTATCCCTTTAATTGTGCCATCAAATGACACTATCCTTGTATCTTTATATTTTAGTGCACCTTGTATGAAAATAGATTGATCTGCAGTATCCCGCTTGGGAGGCCATGCCCACAGTATTGCTCAGTATGTACAATATTTAAAATGTACATTGAACTAAATATCAAGTTTCCACATTAGAAAATATACATTCCCAGTAAGCTTAAAATTTTGTCACTTATTATATTGTGCTTCTATCTATGTCATGACCGTGCTTAGTAAATATTTGCCTGGTAAAGGATCTTTCTAATTGGGCGAATGTGGTGCTAAGGCGTACAGATGCTTCAACAGCTCGACATGCTCAAACAGAGCCCGGGCAAACAACTCACCCAGAAATCCAATGCATCAGAGGCTCCAATGCATCAGACGCCCCTATTCTCCTCCAAAGGGCAACACTGTCACGAAGCACACAACACCAACTCATCATTTGTCTCGTGTTTCTCCTCTCGTCCCATTTATCTTTTTCTATTAGAGGTCTATCAAACATAATGATAACGTATCATGATGTATCCCCATATCTATCCACTACACCCAGGAGGGAGCTCTGGTGCAGGCGGGGTAAGGGTTATTAACCGCAGATGCCGCAGCAGCAAAGGCAGAAAACATTAAGCATTGCGCTGTATTCAGATCAGGTCCCATTAAAGGGGAACTCCTCAAGAAATGCTGGCAGCCATGATAGAAGCCAAATGTGAGTTGGCTTGGGGGTGTGGTTTAATTTAGGTGTTTTTTGGGGTGTTTCCTTGGCACCACCAAGACACACCCATCTGTCAGAACCTTGCCCGCAGCTGTTTTCCCTCACTCAATAACAACAAACAAACCTCCTGCAGGTTTAGTTCAATAACTACAGGCAGATGTATGGTGAAATGCCGGAGGAAAAGTTGAATAGGTCAGTAGCTTACAGAGTAATAGGAGAGGAATGCAATTGCTGAATATACAGTGGGGAGAACAAGTATTTGATACACTGCCGATTTTGCAGGTTTTCCTACTTACAAAGCATGTAGAGGTGTGTAATTTTTTTAAATCATAGGTACACTTCAACGGTGAGATCTAAAACAAAAATGCAGAAAATCACATTGTATGATTTTTAAATAATTAATTTGCATTTGCATGACATAAGTATTTGATCACCTACCAACCAGTAAGAATTCCGGCTCTCACAGACCTGTTAGTTTTTCTTTAAGAAGCCATCCTGTTCTCCACTCATTACCTGTATTAACTGCACCTGTTTGAACTCATTGCCTGTATAAAAGTCACCTGTCCACACACTCAATCAAACAGACTCCAACCTCTCCACAATGGCCAAGACCAGAGAGCTGTGTAAGGACATCAGGGATACAATTGTAGATCTGCACAAGGCTGGGAGGGGCTACAGAACAATAGTCAAGCAGCTTGGTGAGAAGGCAACAACTGTTGCCGCAATTATTAGAAAATGGAAGAAGTTCAAGATGATGGTCAATCACCCTCGGTCTGGGGCTCCATGCAAGATCTCACCTCGTGGGGCATCGATGATCATGGGGAAGGTGAGGGATCAGCCCAGAACTACAAGGCAGGACCTGGTCAATGACCTGAAGAGAGCTGGGACCACAGTCTTAAAGAAAACCATTAGTAACACACTACGCCGTCATGGATTAAAATCCTGCAGCGCACGCAAGGTCCCCCTGCTCAAGCCAGCGCATGTCCAGGCCAGTCTGAAGTTTGCCAATGACCATCTGGATGATCCAGAGGAGGAATGGGAGAAGGTCATGTGGTCTGATGAGACAAAAATAGAGCTTTTTGGTCTAAACTCCACTCGCCGTGTTTGGAGGAAGAAGGATGAGTACAACCCCAAGAACACCATGCCAACCGTGAAGCATGGAGGTGGAAACATCATTCTTTGGGGATGCTTTTCTGCAAAGGAGACAGGACGACTGCACCGTATTGAGGGGAGGATGGATGGGGCCATGTATCGCGAGATCTTGGCCAACAACCTCCTTCCCCCAGTAAGAGCATTGAAGATGGGTCGTGGCTGGGGTCGTGGCTGGGTCTTCCAGCATGACCCGATCAAACAGTTAGGGCAACTAAGGAGTGGCTCCGTAAGAAGCATCTCAAGGTCCTGGAGTGGCCTAGCCAATCTCCAGACCTGAGCCCAATAGAAAATCTTTGGAGGGAGCTGAAAGTCCGTATTGCCCAGAGACAGCCCTGAAACCTGAAGGATCTGGAGAAGGTCTGTATGGAGGAGTGGGCCAAAATCCCTGCTGCAGTGTGTGCAAACCTGGTCAAGAACTACAGGAAACATGTGATCTCTGTAATTGCAAACAAAGGTTTCTGTACCAAATATTAAGTTCTGCTTTTCTGATGTATCAAATACTTATGTCATGCAATAAAATGCAAATTAATTACTTAAATATCATACAATGTGATTTTCTGGATTTTGGTTTTAGATTCCGTCTCTCACAGTTGAAGTGTGTACCTATGATAAAAATGACATACCACTACCTGCTTTGTAAGTAGGAAAACATGCAAAATCATCAGTGTATCAAATACTTGTTCTCCCCACTGTATGTAGATCAATTTTTTAAAAATAATTGTATTTGTCAATTGATTTGTAAACAACAGGTGTAGACGGACAGGGAAATGCTTACATACGTGCCCTTCCCAACAATGCAGAGAAAAAAAGAGAGAAAAATAACAAGGAATAAATACACAGTAATATCAACAAGATATTCTAAACTAAGTGCTTTGATAACTTTCAAATGTAGTAACAGGTCCATGTAAAATAAACAACTATTTATATAATACCATAGGGTTCTGCTAATATAACAATGTACACCTTTAATCATCATTCCCAGCCGATACAGATACTGTGCCCATCGGCATCTTGTCTGGTGGCATTGGGGCTACCCTGGCAAATATGTCAGAGTGGGCATACCTTCCTGTGTCGTGTCCTGTATACAACAGGAGTTCCCTGATCCCGGAGCAGAACACACAGGGTTTCTCCCTCCCAATATTGACTGATACCAAGAATAATTTTTTTTTTAAAGACAGTACAAGTAAAAGTTGTCTAGTAAAATGTTTATGCTGAGTGCCAGGTCTCTCACCATTCAGAGACATCAGTATCAAGCCTGTCTGTCAGTCTGGACCATCACATCATCTTGCAAGTCTCCATGTGCTGGCTCCATACAGCACCTTCAGACAGTATTGTACCTGGTTAAATAAAGGTTAAAAAAAATGTTCACACTCCTTGACTTTTTACACATTTTGTTGTGTTACAGCCTGGATTTCATGTCACTGATCTACACACAATACCCCATAATGTCAAAGTAGAATTATGTTTCTATAAATGTTTACAAATTCATTTGAACTGAAAATCTGAAATGTCCCAAGTCAATAAGTATTCAGCCCTTTTGTTTTGGCAAGCTTAAATACAGTATGTTCAGGAGTACAAATGTGCTTAATTTCAAGCACAGATTCAACCACAAAGACCAGAGACATTTTCCAAAAAGAAAAGAAATAGACATTAAATATCCCTTTCAGCATGGGGCAGTTATTAATTACACTTTGGATGGTATAGAAATACACCCAGTCACTACATAGATAGAGGAGAGGAAGGAAACCTCTCGGGGATTTCACCAATGGCAATGGTGATTTTAAAACAGTTACAGAGTTTAATGGCTGTGATAGGAGATAACTGAGGATGGATCAACAACGTTGTAGTCACTCCACAATAGTGACGTAAATGACAGCATGAAAAGAAGGAAGCCTGTACAGAATACAACTATTCCAGAACATGCATCCTCTTTGGAATAAGGCAAGTTATACAACAGAAAATGTCGTGAAGAAATTAACTTTATGTCCTGAATACAAAGCGTTATGTTTGAGACAAATCCAAAACCACACAATCACTGAGTGCCACTCTTTATATTTTCAAGCACGGTGGTGGCTACATCATGTTATGGGTATGCTTGTCATTTGCAAGGACTGGTGACTTTTTATAGGATCAAAATAAACGGAATTGAGCTAAGCACAGGCAAAATCCTGCTTTCCAACAGACACTGGGAGACAAATTCACCTTTCAGCAGGACAATTACCTAAAACACAAGGCCAAATACATTGCTTATCAAGACGACATTGAATGTCCTGAGTGGCCTAGTTACAGTCAACTTAAATTGGCTTGAAAATCTATGGCAAGACTTAAATTGCTGTCTGACAATGATCAACAGCAAACTTAACAGAGCTTGAATATTTTTTTTAAAGAATAATACAAATTAGATTTTTGATTTGATAGAAATGCATAAAATCTATAAGATGCCATTCAAAACAGTATACATCCGGGCACCGGATTCACAAAACCTTCTTAAGAAGAAATATCTTCTTTAACTGCCATTTTGACCTTAACTATAGACTTATGAAGAAAGTTAAAAGCAAAGTTATTGGAAATGTTCTTAATTGTTTCCCTATGTTTCTTCCTAAGAAAAAAGGCAAGAAGAAACGGCATTATTGAAAATAATGTTTTAGGATTTCTTCTTGGAAATGTACATAAATTTAGGACAGCTAAACCCTTGTCTTGAAATGGATACTTTGGACACTTTGGTAACCATGAACGTTTTCTTGTGCCACAGACACAGTTGACAAATTTTGAAAAGAATAATGGGCAAATGTTGCACAATCCTGGTGTGCAAAGCTCATAGAGACTTACCCAGAAAGACTCTCAGCTGTAATCGCTGCCAATTGTGATTCTAACATGTATTGTCTCAGGGGATAGAACACTAATCTAATCAAGATAAATTAGTGATTTATTTTCCATAATAAAATGTTTTAAAAAAGAATTTAAAAAATATTTCTTCTTCCACTTTGACATTTCAGTTTTCTGTAGATAATTGACCAAAAGATTACAATTAAATACATTTTAATCTTACTTTGAAGCACAACAAAATGTGGACAAAGTCAAAGGGTGTTGTCACGATCGTTATAATGAGTGGACCAAAGCGCAGCGCGATCTGGGTTCCACATCCTTTTATTACTCGGTGAAACTCACAGCACAACAAAAACAATACATCTCAAAACGAACCGTGACGCCAACAATGGTGCTAACAGGCAACTAACTGTACATAGTCAAGATCCCACAAAACACAAAGGGGATAAATGGGTGCCTAAATATGATCCCCAATCAGAGACAACGATAAACAGCTGCCTCTGATTGGGAACCATACCAGGCCAACATAGAAATATAAATCACCTAGATGACCCACCTTAGTCACACCCCGACCTAACCAACATAGAGAATAAAAAGCTCTCTATGGTCAAGGTGTGAAAGATGTGAATACTTTCTAAAGGCACTGTACATTTTTCTGTGAACACACACACACATAGTTACTGTTCTATAATCACCTCATTGTGGATGGGTTGAGTGCCAGGTCTCTCTGCATCTCATGCATCTGTGAATACACACACACAGTCACTGTTCTATTACCAATGGCAAAGGGATGGGTGATATCTGACACACAAACATATACTATGTTGAAGTTTGAACAAGTCAGACTAAAAAGGGGAGGTCTTTGCCAGAGCCCCATTGATGGACATAGCAGCATAGATCAGCTCCTGATCACATCACACAGAGAGCACTAATGGCATTATCAATGGTGGTTATGATTAACCTGGTGGAACCAACCTGGTCGCTGTATTCACCTTTCTGTTTCACTTCAAATATCATAAAATGTGAAGTGAAATAGAATGATGAACACAGAGATTAGGCTGGTGGTAGGGTTATGCCCTTGACATTATATGCATCCAAGAAAAAGAAAATAAGCAACCAATAATGTCAGTTTACATGAATTGTTTCACAATTGGGTTATCAAACGTATCAAAGTAATGAAGTGGGTTACCTTCTGTATTTGTACAAAAGCTATTGTTGCTTACAGGTCAAGTTTTCTGACCGGATACTTGTCAACATGTAGCTGATTGTTCCATTCATAGGAACGCTCACAGCGAGGGCATGCCTGCATGAAGCTGATGAGGGACCCCCTTGCTGGTCTTCTCTATGCTGCATGTTCTGCTGCAAACTGGACATCTCTAGCACAACTGCAGCAGGCGATCTGATGATCTGATACACAGCCAAGTGGTAAATTGCATTTTGTTCTAAAGAAAGTGTTTTGCTGATGCACTCCACAACCAAAATGACTCTACTAGTTGTATCTGCTTGGCTGGGGAATTAGCCTACTGTTTAATCAAGTCGGGTATTTTTTAAAACAACATTTCACATAACACACATTCCCTGTTGTTGATGAAAACGTCTGTGTCGTCAGGGCAGTCACTATCAGAGGCCTCCTGAGGACATGTCCTTTTCATAGGAGTCGAAGGAAACTCTGGCAACAACGGAGAACGACCTGTTTTGAGCCCCACCTGTTTAGCGTAAAACCAGTTTTGCATGTTATTTTGGCATTAATACGTGTCACGTTAATGCTTTTGCCATTAATACGGGTTAAAAAAATCATTGAGTTAATAAAGCCGCATACAAACATGGTCTCTTTTTTTGTAAGGCAGCTCCAAAATGTAGGTGTTTTAGCCCAGCTCAATGCTTTCTGTTGTGGTGGGGCAGCCAGCAGAAAATACGGAGCGTAGGGGTTGGTCATGTTCTCCAGTTGCGCCGTGATTGGCTCAGTGTTCTGTCACTCATGGGGACACTACGTCACCGCAAAATCTACAGGTTGCACAAAAAAATACAAGCCCCTTGGGGGCTGCCATAAAGTTACATTAGAAGTGCCCATCCAAGAAGGCTCAAGGTCATTGACCACAGATAGAATGATGTCAAATCACGTTATATCTGTAGTAGTTTTGATTGGACTGATCATGTTAACATCATACCTTCAAAATCTTAGCTAGCAGTCATCATCATGAATCAAGTCGACAATCTACTGGCAAATCCTTTTCAATCCTTGCCATGTGAAGAGAAATTATGAAGAGAAATTATAGATAAAACTTATCGGTGCTATTCAGCCATTGGACATAAACATTACAAAACAAGATGAAAATCGCAAATTCATCAATGAGTGGTTTGGAAGGAATCAGTGTCTAACTGCAAGCATTGCAGTTTAAGGGCCTCCTGGGTTTAAGGGTCTCTTTTCCAAGCTTAAAATGATACACATTCAACATTGACCATGTTGTCAATCCATGACTTCTGACACTTTCAAAACAACTGGAAACTCGGAACTGGGAAATCTCAGACTTCAGTGAGTTCAAGACAACTGGGAACTCTGAAAACAATTATCACGACTGGGAAAATACGTTTTGAACGGTCATCCAACTTTCTAGAGCTCCGACCTGAAGATCAAAGTCAAGATTCAACCTTGTTTTTTTTCGAGTTCCCAGTTGTCTTGAACGCACCATAAATCCAGAAAATGCCAGATGTTGATGATAAAGTTTGATGACAAAATTTGGCCATGAAGGACCGCTGCCACACCTTCCTGTTCAAGTGAGCATAGCGCAACAAGGTAAGCCCAAAAATGTCTTGTATGCTGCTGCATAAATTGTGTAATATGCCAGGGAGATATGTTTACTGTAGCTAAGAAAGTAATACTAAGTGTACGCTGTGTAGTAAGATGTTAGTAGCCCATGTGCCTCTCATTAATCATTTGGTCCCTTTTCCTCTCACAGTTTAGCCTACTTTTCTGACTTGGTGGTGCACATGTAGCCTATAGCCTGTCTTAGAGAAATGTCATCATCAAATATTGCAAGAGCTTTTGTTGTCTGCTTATATTACCCCTTTATTTATCCCACGGTTCTGACTTGGTGTACAGGGAGAATACTGTAAGAACGATCCATGTTCTGAATTCTGTCACTGTACATTTCAAAAGTGCTGAATAAATAGTTATATTGACTACGTCCGTCCAAGCTCGCTCATTAATTTCTTAATCAAAGTTACGGATTACACCTTATCTGCTCGTCGTCCCCTTATGCCATAGTTTCAATTGTCAGCAGAAACCACATTTGTTTAAGCAAATCAGCCATATCAGCTATGTTTGTTTTAAAGGCAGTAAATGAGGCTGAATTAACTGTTTCGCTGCCAGACAAGGCTCCGGTGACAGCCAGGTGAGTGCTAATGTAAAATCAAATTAAGCAGATGCTAATGTGAGTGTAGCGAAATGCTGGTGCTTTTAGTTCCGACAGTACAGCAACATCTAACAAGTAATATCAAAAAAATTCCACAACAAATACCTAATACACAAAAACTTAGTAAAGGGATGGAAAAATAATATATAAATATATGGATGAGCAATTTCAGCGCAGCATAGAATAAGATGCAATAGATAGTATAGAATACAGTACATACTGTACATATGAGATGAGTATTAAAGTGTATTAAAGTGACTAGTGTTCCATTTATAGTGGCCAAAGATTTCAAGTCGGTATGTAGGGAGCAGCCTCTCTGTGCTAGTGATGCCTGTTTAACAGTCTGATGGCCTTGAGATAGAAGCTGTTTTTCAGTCTCTCTGTTTCTGGTTAGGGTAGGTTTTAATAGTCACAGAGGGTACAACTTCTCCTATATAACTCCTTATAAACTCACTCACCGAATCAGCGTATACGTCAATATTATTCTCTGAGGCTACTCGGAACAAATCTCAGTCGGCGTGATCAAAACAATATTGAAGCGTGGATTCCGATTGGTCAGACCAGCGTTGAGTAGTCCTTAGCACTTGTACTTCCTGTTTGAGTTTCTGCCTATAGGAAGGGAGGAGCTAAATGGATTCGTGGTCAGATTTGGCGAAAGGAGGGTGGGGTGGGGGAGGGCCTTGTATTATGCATTGCTGAAGTTAGAGTAACAACGGTCCAGTGTTTTTCCATCACGAGTGGTACAGTCGATATGCTGATAGAATTTAGGTAGCCTTTTTCTCAAATTTGCTTTGTTAAAATCCCCAACTACAATAAATGCAGCCTCAGGATATATGGTTTCTAGGAATACAAAGTCAGGTGAACAAAAGGACTTGAGTTCCTGTATGTTGTTATAATTACACCATGAGTCAGATGTTGGGACAGTTTTAGGGAGGCCCTAACATTTTGCAGGCACAGTTTGTCACTGTTATAGTCCAATTAATGCATTGTTTTGTGTTGTGTTGTTTAGTGGCTTTGCTTGCATGCATCTATAAAAAAATGGGGAGTTTGCCCCACCAAGATTTACATGCTAAAATTGCTACTGCGCATAGCACACTTTTATTCTAAGGTCTTTCCTGACAAGCTGTGAAAAAAGCAATTGAACAATCATTTTTGGAGGTGGCTGAACCATTGCAATCCCATTGCTGGACATGTTATTGTGAGCATCGATGCTCGAGATGAGAAGCAGATACAGAGAGAGCATTTAATAAACAACCGACTTGAAACAGAACAGAATCAGCATCTGGACAAGGGAAAAATAACGATATCAATGCTGACACAGGGAACAAACTGAGGAGCAGACAGATATAGAGAGGGTAATCAACAAAGTAATGGAGTCCAGGTGAACCCAATATTGCGCAGCTGAGCGTAATGATGGTGACAGGTGTGCGTAATGAAGGGCAGCCTGGCGCCCTTGAGTGCCAGAGGGGGGGAGTGGGAGAAGGCCTGACAGTACCCCGCCCTCTAGGCGCGCCACCCAGCGTCCCACCTGGGCGAGGCTGACGGGCCGGCCAAGGCATGGGCGTTGGAAAAGCTGGCTGAGGCGTAGAAGCCCGACGAGCCAGTAGAGGCATGGCAGCCTGACTATCCGACTGAGGCGTGAAATCCTGACAATCCCACCTAGGCGTAAGAGACTGATGGGCCAGCTGAAGCATGATGTGGGGTAGGTGCCTGCCAAGCCAACCGAGGCAAGAAGACCTCGAGCCAGCTAAGGCGTGGAAGCTAGCTGAGGCACCCCCGGATCCATCGGTGACGGCACCCAGACCCGACGTCACCAACCAAAACAAAATCTCCCTGATGCTTCCTTTAGTGGTGCCAGCATTCTGTGGGGATCTGCGCTGGAGATGAGAAGCAGGTACAGGGAGAACATTTAATAAACAACGGACATGACCCAGGACAGGAACAGCGTCTGGACAGGGGAAAAATATCGACATCAATGCTGACACAGGGAACAAACTGATGAGCAGACAGATAGAGGGTGTAATCAATAAAGTAATGGAGTCCAATATTGCGCAGCTGTGCGTTAAGATTGTGACAGATGTACGTAATGACGGGCAGCCTGGTGCCCTCGAGCACCAGAGAGGGGGAGCAAGAGCAATTATTATACCCATCTTTGCTCTTTCTGGTAGGCCCCGGCATCCATTCATGACCAGGGGATCACTCTGGTACCCAACTGTGTACTTTGTGTAACAGAAAAACATGTCAACAATTGTCATCATCTCTCAATTATAAACATAGCTCGAGAAATAATGTAACCTCGTTTGGAAGCTAATTCTATGCTTTACAGATGTAGACTGACTGGCTCCAGATTGGATTATATTCAGGCCGGTGACGTCGTTACACTATGCAACCAACTGTGACATGTTTTGCAATGGCCCTGGGTTGGTTTGAGTTTGTTGCTACTAGTTAGTACACTGTTGTAGTCAGACTTGAGTTAGCTAGTACCAGCATAAAGTAGCTGCATACAATATTTATTTGTGGCCTAGACATGGGGTGCACCTCAGACGCTAATGGGACTGTTTTGTCTAAATTACGAGAGGCATGGAAATACAATGACGGCTAAACTAGGCAAATAATTAGTAGGAAACAGCTTTGCCATATTATGATGTCGTCAAAATGATAATGTTGACATGACTTTTACTAGCAAAGTTTGTCCCCAAATAGCTAGCTAAAATATGGTGCTCCCCTAAAACTTAGTTAGCTGGCTAAAGTTATACTAAATCTAAAGTCAGTCTGGCAACATCCCAATCATAACAAAACCTTTTCCTCCTTATTATTTGCCTTCTTTTGAAATGCTCCCATGTAACCAAGCCAAATCCAAGTTATATTGAGGTAGGCTAGCTAGTTGATATCTAGCTAGCGATAATTGTGATAAGGATTATCAAAATATACAGTACACAACCAGATACATAATCAGCAGTCTATGGTCTAGCTAAAGTTGCCGGTATACTCACCGCCACTCGGGACCTACAAACCCCAACCACCTATTTTGCATGATTATCATGATGATAGAGTCGTTCGGTAGGGCAAGCAAACCATAGTTGTTGGCTGTGCAGCCTGCTGGAAGTATGAATTGCATGGTAAATCCGTATTGGCAGTGATAATTTGAACACGTTGGTTGGGGGCCGATGAAACGACGGAGCCCGATTCAATGAAGGGAAGTGACATGCGTGGAGTGATGATTTACACGTGCAGCTTGGCCAAAGGGGGCATGATTTGTTGACATATTTGTAATCCAAACTTCATTTTGACGCACTGAAGTTACAAACTCAGTTTTAGACGAGACTGACTTCATGACCAAGATTATCCTATTTTTACTCTGTAGTCAATTTTGATACTAGAAATGTCGATGCCACATAGGATGTTTTCAATGGGAATAGTTGTTTTTTAGGGGAAGTTGCTGTTTAAGAGGCCCACGGTGTCTCTCCCGGTCCTCCCGCCAACTGGTGACTCGCCTCTGCTGGTGACTCCCGCATTGATCTCCCCCAGGCTTCAGCTCCATCTGGAATCTCACCCCTTCACTGGCCTATGCACTGCTATATGAGGGGGGAGGGGACATAATCAACTCTGGAAAAAAGGGAAGGCAAAGAGGGAGAAAGGAACAGCCAACCTTAGGGAGAGAAAGGGGGAGAAAGCATAGACCATGTAGGGAGAAGGACACATCCAACCTTAGGGAGTGGGGGATAGTAGGGGACGAGGGAAAGGTGGAGAAATGCACAGCCATCTGGGGAGGGGGAGGGGAGGAGCTAGAAGGGCACAACTAACCTTATTGTCCATGAGCCAGACCCCCAAATGTACCATCTGGGGCAGGGCCCTGCCCAATCGGTACCATCTGGGGCAGGACTCTCCAACCCTGTTCCCAGAGAGCCACCGTCCTTTAGGTTTTCACTTCGACCCTAGATAATCTCAGACGATGTGCTTACTTTCGATTCATAAAAAAGACTGAGCATAAAAAATCTTGTTTACACAGGTTCTAAGAAGCCCATTTGTAACTTACACACCTGTGATCTATAACTCTCAAATTAACTTAAAATTGACGGCACCTGAACGTGCCTTACAGTCAGTGATTTCCACTTATAGAATGCTAGCACAAATGAGGGTTTAGTCAGGAATAGCCATGGACCAAAACAGAAAAGCCTACTTTTTGGAAGACGAGATCACAGCGATGGCAGAGGAGATTGAAGACATTCAACACGTATTATTCGGGGGAATAAATAGTGGGTTGACAAACAAAGCCAAACAGGTAGCTTGGGAGTGTGTCGCCGCTGCAGTAAACGAGGTGGGGCAGCAAGACTGATGTGAAAGTGGCTGATGTGAAAAAGAAATGGTTTGATCTTAAACTGCAAGGGATAAAAAATAATAGTCATACATAACCACAGCATTAAGGCAATGGGAGGGGGGCCTGGCAAACCGGAGCTCTCCCAAATGGACCAGCGCATCGGGGCAATCATTTTTATTTTTCATATGATTTAATCCCAACTTTTACATTGTTTAGCAGTAACATCTGAAACGGCGAAGTCGGCGTGCAAAACCCCCACGACTGCATCACTGGATCACGGTAAGTAATTAAGAGAATGTGACACTTGGTTGTCAGTAACTTAATATAGAAGAAATGCACTGATTTGTATTATTTTATTCACATAGAAACGGGGGAAGCTGCGTTGCAGCCCGTGCACCAGATGAGTGTTGAACACATTGTTTGGGCAGATTGTGACTGAACTCGGAAGAATAGGCAGGGTTTTGATTCATTTACATAATGCAATTGTTGAACGTTTTCCACAACGTGAATTAAAAAACCTATGCTTTGTATATTGCCTGGCATTCTGTTTCTTATCACCAATCTCTGTATGAGCTGCCGCCTCCTCACTGCATCAGCCGGGGAAGGTGCTCCATTGGGTGGGGTGGTTAGGAGGCTCTTGGGGGTCCATTCTAATCTCCGCATCCATTTCAATACCATACCTCAAAGCTATGTTGTGGAGCACACCGCATGCCAGTATTATGCATGTCACCTTTGATTGGGGAGGGAAACCATTCTTAAAACAGGCCAACATTTTATATTTTCGGTTTGAAATTGCACACCCCAATGATCTTGTCAAACAAACTTGCATTACTAATGGGCACTACAGTTGCTGAGATGTCCCCTTGAAATCTGTTCGCATTTTGTTGCAATGCTAGTGGAAACGATAAGAATCAGCTGATTCAATTTGTTTACACTAGCATTGCTACAAAATGAACAAGCTTCAAGGGGACAGTAACCGCAGGGCCAAATTAAAAACTTTTCAGCTATTTGTCCAGAACCTTTGGGTGTGCAATTTCAATCAAATGCTAAATATATAATGTTGGTATGTGTTGCAGCTGATGCATCAAGGCAACGCCACCTACCCTTCAGCAGTCCGCTGGTGCGCTCCTGTCACCACTTCCGCCGAGGTCGATCCCTCTCCTTGTTCGGGCGGCATTTGGCGGTCGACGTCACCGGTGTTCTAGCCATCGCCGATCCACCTTTCATATTCCATTTGTTTTGTCTTGTTTTCCCACACACCTGGTTTGCATTCCCTCATTACTTGTCTTGCATATAACCCTCTGTTTCCCCCCATGTCTGTGTGTGGAATTGTTATATGTAAATGTATATGTACTCCAGGCTGGTTTGCACCGGGTTATTGTAACCCGGGTGTGTTTAGTTTTCTTAGTACCGTGTTTTGTTCGCCTCAATAAAGGGCTCCGTTTGCTACCCATTTCTGCTCTCCTGTGCCTGACTTCCCTGCAGCCAGTTACACACTCCTTTACAGCTCCACAACCAACCTTGATCTGCCATGCACCAAATTGTAGCGCATTTCCTCTGCTGTTCGGGGATCGGCAAAGGAAGTGAGAAACCACGTTCTATGGATTGCACGGTTAATAGGCTATTATACACTGGGGGAAAAACATAGCTGACCGAGAAGCCACCCGCCTCCACTCTCACCAGCTTCTAGACACAGGCCTACTCATTTACATTTACATTTAAGTCATTTGCTGTGGCGCAGAATGAATGAGTCGTGCGTAGACCCTGGCCACATGGAGCATACATTGAGTAGTTGCATACGGGCATCGCAGATGATCTGAACCTTCAACAAATGGAAATTCTTCCTGTTAACAAATACATGTTCATCAACAGTAGTGCCCATTAGTAGTGCGTAAGGCAATATGCGTGCAGTCAACTGCACCTATGACCCCTGGGGAATAAAATGAGCGGACAAACTCGGCTTTGACTTGAGCCTGTTTGTTGGCTGTCAATGGGAAACGAATGTAGCTCGTGGACAACATGTGTAGAATGGCCTCGATCACTTGTGGCAGGATGCGGCTGAATGATGGCTGTGATGTACCCGACCCGTGACTCATTTCCCTCTGGAGTGTCCCAGTAGGGAGGAATCCCAGAGTGGACAGTACTTGGACAGATACGGGTATAGCATGATTACAGCATGTCTTCCTTTCCAGATTAGGGGCTAAATCTATGCACAAATCTAACAGAACATTTATTAGGAGAGGATAGCAATTTATAAGCCATGAATCATCATGCGCAAAAATGTCATTCCGGTCTCTGGAAACTCTCTCCTTTCTAAAAGCACAGTTTTCAATGTCTTCCAATAACGCAAGAACAGCCATGGTTACTTTTTCTCATTTGACACACTATTTATAGAACATCACATCCAGTTTTTAATTCAAAACACCTTGCATCTGGCAATGAATTCCTCACACCTTTAAATGGATCATTCCTAACAAATTGTTCATAAAGCTAATGCAAAGTTCATCACAAGCTTGGACGCATATGCGTCCCAAACTGCAATACCCCTACACAACCAGCAGGAAAATCACTTACGTCAAGTCTAGACTTTGCGTAGAGATAAGATCATTTCCACGTCAAAGTAAGATTTTATAATTAACTACTTATACGTGGTTTCCTGCTTAAGTCATACTTAAGATCAAAATGTATCGTAAATCTGTTTTATAAATGAGGCCCCAGGGTCGAAGAGCCCTGATTTGAGGTGAAGATGTCTCATAGTGATTTTTTAAAAAGATCTATGTCCTTAGAGTTGAAAAATGTGTGATAGCATTACAGCAATGAGTGTTTTCACTCCTACCTCCACCCCATTCATTTTTCCCATATGGATTTTACCCTATTAAAAACACTGTCACTATACAACAAGTTATTGCTCAAAATACCCTTTAAATGTGCAGTATGAAGAAATCACTCTGGCATTTCCTGGTTGCTAAAATTCTAACAAGTCTCTTAAATGTGACAAAACAAGCACTCAGAGTGTAGATAATCATTATACCATCTAAACCACTGTGAAATATCTTTTCAATAACTTCAAATATTGTATTTTCAGCTGGTGTACAAAACCGAAAGTAAAAGATGCAAAAACGAAACACATGGAACAGATCTACCGCTTCTTAGACTTGGTTTCAATGAGAGTGATACATTTACATTTACATTTAAGTCATTTAGCAGACGCTCTTATCCAGAGCGACTTACAAATTGGTGCATTCACCTTATGACATCCAGTGGAACAGTCACTTTACAATAGTGCATCTAAATCTTAAAGGGGGGGAGGGGGTGAGAAGGATTACTTATCCTATCCTAGGTATTCCTTAAAGAGGTGGGGTTTCAGGTGTCTCCGGAAGGTGGTGATTGACTCCGCTGTCCTGGCGTCGTGAGGGAGTTTGTTCCACCATTGGGGGCCAGAGCGCGAACAGTTTTGACTGGGCTGAGCGGGAACTGTACTTCCTCAGTGGTAGGGGGCGAGCAGGCCAGAGGTGGATGAACGCAGTGCCCTTGTTTGGGTGTAGGGCCTGATCAGAGCCTGGAGGTACTGAGGTGCCGTTCCCCTCACAGCTCCGTAGGCAAGCACCATGGTCTTGTAGCGGATGCAAGCTTCAACTGGAAGCCAGTGGAGAGAGCGGAGGAGCGGGGTGACGTGAGAGAACTTGGGAAGGTTGAACACCAGACGGGCTGCGGCGTTCTGGATGAGTTGTAGGGGTTTAATGGCACAGGCAGGGAGCCCAGCCAACAGCGAGTTGCAGTAATCCAGACGGGAGATGACAAGTGCCTGGATTAGGACCTGCGCCGCTTCCTGTGTGAGGCAGGGTCGTACTCTGCGGATGTTGTAGAGCATGAACCTACAGGAACGGGCCACCGCCTTGATGTTAGTTGAGAACGACAGGGTGTTGTCCAGGATCACGCCAAGGTTCTTAGCGCTCTGGGAGGAGGACACAATGGAGTTGTCAACCGTGATGGCGAGATCATGGAACGGGCAGTCCTTCCCCGGGAGGAAGAGCAGCTCCGTCTTGCCGAGGTTCAGCTTGAGGTGGTGATCCGTCATCCACACTGATATGTCTGCCAGACATGCAGAGATGCGATTCGCCACCTGGTCATCAGAAGGGGGAAAGGAGAAGATTAATTGTGTGTCGTCTGCATAGCAATGATAGGAGAGACCATGTGAGGTTATGACAGAGCCAAGTGACTTGGTGTATAGCGAGAATAGGAGAGGGCCTAGAACAGAGCCCTGGGGGACACCAGTGGTGAGAGCGCGTGGTGAGGAGACAGATTCTCGCCACGCCACCTGGTAGGAGCGACCTGTCAGGTAGGACGCAATCCAAGAGTGGGCCGCGCCGGAGATGCCCAACTCGGAGAGGGTGGAGAGGAGGATCTGATGGTTCACAGTATCGAAGGCAGCCGATAGGTCTAGAAGGATGAGAGCAGAGGAGAGAGAGTTAGCTTTAGCGGTGCGGAGCGCCTCCGTGATACAGAGAAGAGCAGTCTCAGTTGAATGACTAGTCTTGAAACCTGACTGGTTTGGATCAAGAAGGTCATTCAGAGAGAGATAGCGGGAGAGCTGGCCAAGGACGGCACGTTCAAGAGTTTTGGAGAGAAAAGAAAGAAGGGATACTGGTCTGTAGTTGTTGACATCGGAGGGATCGAGTGTAGGTTTTTTCAGAAGGGGTGCAACTCTCGCTCTCTTGAAGATGGAAGGGACGTAGCCAGCGGTCAGGGATGAGTTGATGAGCGAGGTGAGGTAAGGGAGAAGGTCTCCGGAAATGGTCTGGAGAAGAGAGGAGGGGATAGGGTCAAGCGGGCAGGTTGTTGGGCGGCCGGCCGTCACAAGATGCAAGATTTCATCTGGAGAGAGAGGGGAGAAAGAGGTCAGAGCACAGGGTAGGGCAGTGTGAGCAGAACCAGCGGTGCCGTTTGACTTAACAAACGAGGATCGGATGTCGTCGACCTTCTTTTCAAAATGGTTGACGAAGTCATCTGCAGAGAGGGAGGAGGGGGAGGATTCAGGAGGGAGGAGGATTCAGGAGGGAGGAGAAGGTGGCAAAGAGCTTCCTAGGGTTAGAGGCAGATGCTTGGAATTTAGAGTGGTAGAAAATGGCTTTAGCAGCAGAGACAGAGGAGGAAAATGTAGAGAGGAGGGAGTGAAAGGATGCCAGGTCCGCAGGGAGGCGAGTTTTCCTCCATTTCCGCTCGGCTGCCCGGAGCCCTGTTCTGTGAGCTCGCAGAGCTGTGATAGATCTATAACTCACATTTCTATGTCAATTTGTTCGGGTTGCAACTTTAATCATATATCATTGCAATACTTAGATCACAATGTTTGGGTGATCAGAACCTATGACCTCTAGGTAATATAACAAAAGTTAAACCCTATTCGGTTTTAAACTTAGTTTGACAAGTGGTTCCGAAAGGTCATTCAATTACCTTTTCAAATGATATATCCAACTTTGAAAGCAAAAGCTGCAATTATTGTTAAAAAAACAGACAAAATAATGCATTCAACATTAGAATGTTGGAAGCTTAACCAATAGATATAGAATGATATTTAGTGGGGCAGCAATGTTTTTGGATTGTGACTTTAGTTATGGAGGGACCACATTTCCTACACAGCTAGAACATGGTTTAAAATGTATTTGTAGATTCAGGGCCACCACAGAATTCATCCATTAACCCCGCAGTAACCTGTTTCCAATATGGCAGGGGTTAAATTGTCTGAACCAAATATAGCACCAAATATACAAAGCTCAGATAATTCTGTAGAGGGGAGGAAAAGAGCATTTGAGCCGTGCTTTGCTGGGAGGGCAAGATTCCATTTTAGACTAAACAGACTTGAATAAACATTGTTCATTAAACAGAGGAGTGGTTATATGGGTTTAGTGTGTGCCTAAATCTTACAATGCAATATTAAAAGCTTGCTAGAATCTGTATTGGATTATGCCTGTACAGAAATGAGTATGGCGCATCCTTGCCATTTTTAGCATCCCAAGCAGTTCAGCTCAGGCCACCTTACCCTTGAATGTGTCAGCGAGTTAATTTGTTCTGCAATTAAAATGAGCTTTTGCTTCATTTGCTTTATGGCATCGCTTTTAAAAATAGCCTATTAGTAATTGATACATTAATATTCAGCTTTCTGTGACTCTTAAGAGAGCTGGTGTCCAATGTGCTTTGCAGACTCCCTCTTCCCCTTGGTTTGGAGGCATTGGGGAGATGTGTTGACATGTGGTTCTACAAGGATCAAGTCAAAGCTCCCTGCAAACCAGCGCAGATAGCAGTCGGGCGTAAGGGGAAGGGGAGTTCATTTGTGTTCTGTTTTATTTCAGTCCATTCAGAAAGCAACCTGAAATTTCAATACCAATGAATTTACTGAAATGGAATTGGACCTAACCGTAAGCTTGGCAGCCTAGTACCAAATCTTATGTGAGCGCTGCAGCTACTTGATTTGGTACTGGACATGGAATGTGAGGTTTGGACTAATGCTAAAGAGTGTCATCTAATAACCTCTTTGGTGGCTAGAAGTGCCCTTGATTACCTCTGCCAAAATACCTCTCCCCTTCTGAAAATTCCAAAGGTGTTAGCTGTAGGGGCATCTATGCAAAATTATGATTTGTCCAACTATTACATTGATGCAAATCCAGCTCACTGGACTGGAGTAATGATCATAGACTGACAGACATTTGAATGTTTTCGTCTGTCACAAGAGGCGACTACAACTGTGGTCTGCAGTCATTGTATGTTACATCTCACAGGCCTGGCAGCTCATAAATTCCCCTGAATGTTTTGACTGAGATCTATAAGCATTACAGGGCGACAGCACAAAACCACCCGCTCAGACAGGCGTTGATCTCACACATAGGCATGTCTACAAGAGATCATTGGGCTCATGTAGCCATAGACTCATATCTCAGCCATGGCATAGCAGGCCATGATCACCTGTAGCCCTATTACTCAACCTACATTTCTTATTTCAAGGCAAAAAAAAAATAAAGTAGTCTGTGTAGTAATCTGTGTAACTGATAATAAGTAGTAATCCCTCACATGATTGAAGAGGATTGTTGTGGAAACCTAAGACTGCAACACTAAAGAAATATGGGCATACAAAGCTAAGAACTTAATGTTACGCTTTCTGGATGTTACCTAAACAGATGGGGTACCACAGCCACAAACTAATAGAAAAGCTGCTCTAGCGAAAGCTTGCTGCGTGATTTGGCAATAGATGAATGACTTAACCTCACGTCGTTTTGCGCACGGACGGCGCACGGACGCTCCAGAGCCAGAAGCAGACTTATTTTGACACCATATGTACGGAGCCAGAAAGATGAGGAAAGGGTGTAACTGAATTGGAAGCTAGCATGGTTAAAATAGGTTGCCATGGTAATTCGGCTCGTTTTACATCCAGCTCCTTTTTTTTCCCAGAAAAGGACAAGCTCACAGTTGTGTTTCTAACAGCTTTTTTCCCCCACCATGCGTATGAGTGCCAACTCATGTGTTAATGTTGAAGCTGACTTATTTTGACACCATATGTACAATTTTTGTACTATTTATTTGAATCGTTTGGTCCGATTTGGCTCATCGCGCTTTAATGACTCCTCAGGCTGACTTCGGTCTTCAGTTGAATAGAGGTGTTTCCTCCAACACATTGGTGCAGCTGGCTTCCGGTTTAAGCGGGCGGGTGTTTAAGCTGGCGGGGTGTTAAGAAGTGCGGTTTGGCGGGTCATGTTTTGGAGGATGGATGACTCGACCTTCTCCTCTCCCAAGCCCGTTTGGGAGTTACAGCAATGAGACAAGATCCTAATTGTATTTTCCCACGAAATTGGGGAGAAAAACACACAAAAAAAGAACATTTCAATCACCATAATTAATGCCTGGCTAATTTGTATTCAAAACATGTGGAGTGGATCCACAGAAGAAGGCTGTGATTACCAAAATGTTCTTTAATTTCATCAGATTTTTGCAGAACAGTTCAAGGAGAAATAGTTTTGTCAGCAGTCAAGTTTTCTATACATAGAATTGTCAGGAAGCAGTGTCACTTGCCACATCATCATGATGATGCGTTTTGCATCGTAGGATGTCAATAGATCAGTGGGGACTTTAGCATGTAAACCTTGGTGGGGCAAACATTATTATAATTGTTTTACGCATGCCAGCAAAATCACTACACAACATAACACTAAACAATACATTCATTGGGCTATAACGGTGACAAACGGTGCCCACAGACTGTTAGGATCTACATAAAGTGTCACACCCTGATCTGGTCCACCTGTCCTTGTAATTGTCTCCACCCCCTCCAGGTGTCGCGTATTATCCCCGTTGTATTTATCCCGGTGTTTCCTGTTTCTTTGTTTGTCTTGTTTGCCAAGTCAACCAGCAGATTTTATTGCTCCTATTTTTCCCCAGTCTCTGTTTGTTTCTAGTCCTCCTGGTTTAGACCATTGCCTGTCCTGACTCTGAACCCTCCTGCCTGCCTGACCACTCTGCCTGTTCTGGCTACCAGCCTGCCTATCCCTTTGTACTGTTTTTGGACTTGGACCTGGTTTCTGACGCCTGCCTGGCCTGATCTCGAGACTGCCTATTGTCTGTTACTGTTTGGACTGGTTTATGAACTCTCGCTTGTTCCCGACCTGCCTTTGCCTACTCCCTTTGTTATAATAAATATCGGCACTCTACCATCTGCCTCCTGTGTCTGCATTTTTTAAGTCTTGCCTTGTGCCCTTATATAAAGCTGTCCCAACAGCAGAGTCCCAACACCTTACCACTGCTTCACCTGGCTATCAACTGAGCCTTGTCTGGCAGCAAAACAGTTAATTCAGACTCATTTACTGCCTTTAAAAAACATATATGGCTGACTTGCTTAAACAAACTTGGTTTCTGCTGACAATTATGAAGTACAAACTATAGCATAAGGGGAAGAAGAGCGGATAAGAGGCAATCTGTAACTTCGATTGAGACATTAATGAGCGAGCTAAGACTATTTGTTCAGAGCTTTAGAAATTTAAAGCGATAGAATTCAGAACATGGGCCGTTATCACAGTATTCTCCCTGTACACCAAGTCAGAACCGTGGGATAAATAAAGGGGGCATACAGTGGGGCAAAAAAGTATTTATTCAGCCACCAATTGTGCAAGTTCTCCCACTTAAAAAGAGAGGCCTGTAATATTCATCATAGGTACACTTCAACTATGACAGACACAATTTGAGAAAATAATCCAGAAAATCACATTGTAGAGTGGCTTCGTAAGAAGCATTTCAAGGTCCTGGAGTGGCCTGGCCAGTCTCCAGATCTCAACCCCATAGAAAATCTTTGGAGGGAGTTGAAAGTCCATGTTGCCCAGCAACAGCCCCAAAACATCACTGCTCCAGAGGAGATCTGCATGGAGGAATGGGCCAAAATACCAGCAACAGTGTGTGAAAAACTTGTGAAGACTTAAAGAAAACGTTTGACCTCTGTCATTGCCAACAAAGGGTATATAACAAAGTATTGAGATACACTTTTGTTATTGACCAAATACTTATTTTCCACCATAATTTGCAAATAAATTCATTAAAAATCCTACAATGTGATTTTCTGGATTTTTCTCTTCTCAATTTGTCTGGCATAGTTGAAGTGTACCTATGATGAAAATTACAGGCCTTTCTCATCTTTTTAAGTGGGATAACTTGCACAATTGGAGGCTGACTAAATACTTTTTTTGCCCCACTGTATAAGCATAATATTCAATGAATACATTTCTCTAAAACAGGCTATAGACTACATGTACACCACTAAGTCAGAACACTAGGCGAAAATAAGAGGGGAAAAGGGACCAAATTATTAGGGTGAGGCACATGGGCTACTAACAGCTTACTAAACAACATTACCTTCTTAGCTACAGTATACATATCTCCTGGTATATTGCATCATTTTTGCAGCAGCATACAATACATTTTTGGACTCACCTTGTTGTCATCAAAGTCTGGCATTCTCTGAATTTATGGTGCTTTCAAGACAACTGGAAACTCTGAAAACAACAAGGTAGAGTCATGATGACGTCAGTGATCTTCAGGTCGGAGTTCCCAATGTGCAACTCCGAGTTGGATGACCATTGAAAACATATTTTGCAGTTCGCAGTTGTCTTGAACTCACTGAAGTCATATTTCCCAGTTCTGAGTTTCCAGATGTTCTGAGTACGGCAGAAGTCATGCTGGATTGACAGCATGTCCAATGTCGAATGTTTATCCTTTTAAGCTTGGAAAAGAGACCCTTAAACCCAGACTTGGGACCACACACCTACTCCACCCAATAGCAGGCTAGTGATTGCTTTGCAATGGTTGCAGTTAGCCACTGATTCCTTCCAAACCCCTCATTGTTGAATTAGCCATTTTCAATTTGTTGTGTCATGTTTATGTCCAATGGCTGATGAGCACCAATACGTTTTGTCTATAATTTCTCTTCGTTGTTTATCTTCATATGACAAGGATTAAAAAGCATTCGCCAGTAGATTGACTTGATTCATGATGATGAATGCTAGCTTGCTAACTAAGATTTTGAAAGTATGATGTTGACATCAAAGCCAATCAAAGCTACTGTATACTGTAAATATGACGTGATTTGATGTCATTTTATCTGTTGCCAATGACCATGACCTTTCTTGGTCTCTGCCCCACCTGCACTGAATGACGGGTGGCCACTGCTCTAGATACACTATATACAGTGCATTCGGAAAGCATTCAGACCCCACAACTTTTTCCACATTTTGTTACGTTTACAGCCGTTTTCTAAAATTGATTAAATAAAACATTATCCTCATCAATCTTGTTATGGCGTGTACTGGAGGTGAAGTCAGGTGCAGGAGTGCAGAGTATAGTTAACAGGCGCACGTTTATTTTCCGTTCCAAAACGAGAACACTACAATAATCAAATGCGCTCAAAACACGGAACATAAAGAAAAGTCAAGCGCACAAATCAAACACCACATAACATGGAACAATTACACACAAAGACATGATGGGAAACAGAGGGTTAAATACAAGTAGATTTGATTGGGGAAATGAAAACCAGGTGTGAATGGAACAAGACAAGACAAATGGACATGTGAAAAATGGAGAGGCGATGGCTAGAAAGCCGGTGACGTCGATTGCCGAACGCCGCCCGAACAAGGAGAGGAGCCGACTTCGGCGGAAGTCGTGACAAATCTACACACTGTACCCCATGATGAAAAGTGAATAACAGGTTTTTAGAAGTATTTGCACTTAAAAACAGAAATACCTTATTTACATAAGTATTCAGACCCTTTGCTATGAGACTTGAAATTGAGCTCAGCTGGATCCTGTTTTCATTGATCATCCTTGAGATGTTTCTACAACTTGATTGGAGTCCACCTGTGGTAAATTCAGTTGATTGGACATGATTTGGAAAGGCACACACCTGTATTTACAGTATAAGGTCCCACAGTTGACAGTTCATGTCAGAGCAAAAACCAAGCCATGAGCTTGAAAGAAATTGTCCTTAGAGCTCCGAGACAGGATTGTGTCGTGGCACAGATCTGGGGAAGGGTATCAAAAAAATGTGGCATCATTGAAGGTCCCCAAGAACACAGTGGCCTCTATCCTTCTTAAATGGAAGAGGTTCGGTCAGGGAGGTGACCAAGAACCCAATTGTCAATCTAACAGAGGTCCAGAGTTTCTCTGTGGAGATGGGAGACATTTCCAGAAGGACAACAATCTCTGCAGCACTCCACCAATATGGCCTTTATGGTAGATTGGCCAGATGGAAGCCGCTCCTCAGTAAAACGCATATGACAGCCCGCTTGGAGTTTGCCAAAAGGCACCTAAATAATCTCAAACCATGACAAACAATATTCTCTGTTCTGATGAAACCAAGATTGAACTCTTTGGCCTGAGTGCCAAGTGTCACGTCTAGAGGAAACCTGGCACCACGGTGGGGTTGCATGGTGGTGGCAGCATCATGCTGTGTGGATGTGGTTTTTAGCAGTAGGGACTGGGAGAAGAGTCTGGTTCGTGGGAAAGATGAACGGAGCAAAGTGCAGAGAGATCCTTGATGGAAACCTGCTCCAGAGCGCTCAGGAGCTCAGACTGGGGGCGAAGATTCACCTTCCAACAGCACAACGACCCTAAGCACACAGCCAAGACAACGCAAGAGTTGCTTTGGGACAAGTCTCTGAATGTCCTTGAGTGGCCGAGCCAGAGCCCGGACATCTCTGGAGAGACCTGAAAATAGCTGTGTAACAAAGCTCCCCATCCAACCTGACAGAGCTTGAGAGGATCTTCAGAGAAGAATGGGATAAACTCGCCAAATACAGGTGTGCCAAGCTTGTAGCATCATACCCAAGAACAATCAAGGCTGTAATCGCTGTCAAAGGTGCTTCAACAAAGTGTACTTTTCTTTCAAAAACAAGGACATTTCTAAGTGACCCCAAACTTTTGAACGGTATTGTATGTAAATGTGATATTTAAACAAAAAAATTATACATTTGCAAAAAATTATAAAAACCTGTTTTTGCTTTGTCATTATGGGGTATTGTGTGTAGATTGATGAACGGGGGGTTAGGGTTAGGGGGGCTGTAACATAACAAATTGTGGAACAAGTCAAGGGTTCTGAATACTTTCAGAATGCAACTGTATACAGAAGTATGTCGACACCTTTTCAAAATAGTGTATTCGGCCATTTCAGCCACACCCGTTGCTGACAGGTGTGTAAAATTAAGCACACAGCCATGCAATCTCCAGAGACAAACATTGACATTAGAATGACCTTACTGAAGAGCTTAGTGACTTTCAACGTCATAGCATGCCACCTTTCCAACAAGTCAGTTCGTCACATTTATACCCTTGCTAGAGCTGCCCCGGTCAACTGTAAGTGCTGTTATTGTGAAATGGAAAAGTCTAGAAGAAACAACGGCTCAGCGGTGAAGTGGTAGGCCACACAAGCTCACAGAACGGGACCTCCGAGTGCTGAAGCATGTAATGTGTAAGAAATGTCTGTCCTCGGTTGCAACACTCACTACCCGGTTTCAAACTGCCTCTGAAAGCAACGTCAGCACAATAACTGTTTGTCGGGAGTTTCATGAAATGTGTTTCATTGCAGAGTAGCCGCATACAAGCCAAAGATCACCATGTGCAATGACAAGCGTCGGCTAGAGCGGTGTAAAGCTCGCAGCTATTGGACTCAGGAGTAGTGGAAATGCGTTCTCTGGAGTGATGAATCATGCTTCACCATCTGGCAGTCTGATGGATGAATCCGTGTTTGGCGGATGCCAGGAGAACGTTACCTGCCCTAATGCATTAAGCCAACTATAAAGTTTGGTGGAGGAGGAATTGTTTTCTGGGGCTAGGCCCCTTAGTTCCAGTGAAGGGAAATCTTAACATTACAGCATACAATGACAATCTAGACGATTCTGTGCTTCCAACTTTGTGGCAACAGTTTGGGGAAGGCCCTTTCCTGTTTCAGCATGACAATGCCCCTGTTCACAAAGCGAGGTCCATACAGAAATGCTTTGTCGAGATCTATGTAGAAGAACTTACTGGCCTGCACATAACCCTGACCTCACCCCTATTGAATTCCTTGGGATGAATTGAAACACTGACTGCGAGCCAGGCCTAATTGCCTAACATCAATGCCCAACCTCACTAACGCTCTTGTGGCTGAATGGAAGAAAGTCCCTGCAGCAATGTTCCAACATCTAGTGGAAAGCCTTCCCAGAAGAGCGGATGCTGTTATAGCAGCAAAGGGCAACAAACTCCATATTAATGCCCATGATTTTGGAATCAGATATTCGACAAGCAGGTGTCCACATACTTTTGGTCATGTGGTGTACATTATGTATTGCAACCTTCTCTCAAAGCATTTCGCATTATTATGTACGTAAATCTGAGACACTCCATTTGTGACCCGTTTCAAGAAGTAACCCATTTTATGTCGCATGTCACTACTTCACAGGAGAGGCGTTTGAATATAAAAAAAAATGTATGGCTGAATGGCCTTCTGGAACTTTCAAGTGCCTTAATAACAAACTTGTAAGCCATCTGTAAATATGAATACAATTGTTAAATTACAAGGCTAGTTGGTTTAGCCACAGAAAAAGTGAGGAACCTTCCTGCTAGCCATGATTGGCTGAGATAGTTAATGGGATGGACATGCCGAGAAATTAGTTCGGATTGGTCTGCCATGTAGCATGCTTCTGTCTATAACATGAGCTGCTCAGTATTTGTAGATAATCCTTGCTACTACAGAGTTGTTGAAATATATCATAGAATATTGCTACTGTAACAGTATAGCTTCCATTCCTCTCCTTGCCCCTACCTGGGCTCAAACCATGGACCCCCTGCACACATCAACAACTGACACCCATGAAGCATCGTTACCCATCACGTCACAAAAGCCGCAGCCCTTGCAGAGCAAGGGGAACAAGTACTTCAAGGTCTCAGAGCGAGTGACGTCACCGATTGAAACGCTATTAGTGCGCACCCTGCTAACTAGCTAGCCATTTCACATCGGTTACACAACTGCTCTCAACATTGCTGCCCTGAATTTAGCAGGTGCAAGCGTTGGACTTGTAACCGAAAGGTTGCAAGTTTGAATCCCTGAGCTGACAAGGTACACATCTGTTGATCTGCCCCTGAACAAGGCAGTTAACCCCACTGTTCCTAGGCTGTCATTGAAAATAAGAATTTGTTCTTAACTGACTTGCCTAGTTAAATAAAATAAAAACGGTGGACTCATGTTGGCACTGCTGAGAGAAAAGGCAGTTGATAGGTTTGACTGGTTTCAGGTGGTGGTCGAAAATACTTCAGCTGGTTAGAGGGGGTGCATCTAGATACCATCTGGGGTCACCTTCGCCATAACCCCGAGAGAGGACAGACCAGAACAACAGTTTAGTTTTGGGAATTACTGAATCAGGAAATCCAGACAACAAATTATTTCTACTACCAGTATTCTTAATACAAATGTCTAAGACAAATGTCATAGTTGAAACAATATTTTTTTCAAATTGCCTTTATATTGCCTCCGTTATCATCTTGAGGACCTCTACGCAGAGTTACAGGGTCAGGGAGTTAGAGGGCTAATCCTTAGGGAGAAATCCCAACGATCCACCAGACCCAATCTGGTGAGATTTATAATGAAGCAAGACAAAAACAAAACAAACAACAGCAATACACTTCCTTTTACAGGCAGGCATGTGAACTAAATCAATTTGCATATTTACCAAAGGGCCCCGGGGGACTGGTAATTCCCCCTTTAGACAAAAAAAACAACAACACTGCTTGTTAAATCAATATAACAGATAAAATTTGAATCACAACCCTTGATGACTCCACCTTAACTTAATTGTATCCCAAAAGGTAATTCAAGGACTAGAGACAGGTGTCCCTCATTCAGGGGCAGCGCTTTCTCTCTGTCGTTCTCATGGTACGAATCACACATAGGACTATTTATGAATTATATACTTCTTCCTAATTATTAGTGTTTACATAGTCCATTTAAATCTCACCCAATGTCTCTTGTCTATCTAGTAAGGGTGACCAGGCTTCACCAGAAAGTCAGAACAGAGGTCAGAAGTCATTCAACCCCATTAAGTGGGTGTTTCTTTCCCTGTACCTCAGAAATTATTTAAATATATTTCAAACATTTTGTAAATCAGGTTTATGTTGGGTTTTTCAGTATATTTCTTATCAAGAGAATGTACATTTGTGCAACCAAAACTCGGACATTAGATACTTCAGAAAATGTTGTGTGTGGTAAAATGTAGGATAAAAACAAACAAAATGGCCAGGCCTTACATAATTTGAGAGCTCCCTTAACAACCGTTCCTGGGTACCTTTATACTAACTGTTCTCCCAAGGCACCTGCCTCAGAAAGCATTTCAAAGGGAGAGATACAGAATCATTGTTAAACTGATCAGAAAACTTGATAGTGGACATTCCATAAGTATTGTGTCACGTTCTGACCTTTATTTTCTTTGTTTCGTCTTTATTTAGTATGGTCAGGGCGTGAGTTGGGGTGGGCAGTCTATGTTTGTGTTTCTATGTTTGGTTTCTGTTTCGGCCTAGTATGGTTCTCAATCAGAGGCAGGTGTCGTTAGTTGTCTCTGATTGAGAATCATACTTAGGTAACCTGGGTTTCACTGTTTGTTTGTGGGTGTTTGTTTCCTGTGTCAGTGTTTGTGCCACACGGGACTGTTTCATTTATATTCACTTTGTTATTTTGTATTCTGTCATGTTCAGTTTATACTATTAAAACATGGACACTTACAACGCTGCGTTTTGGTTCGATTCCTGTTACTCCTCTTCAGACGAAGAGGAAATCTGTCGTTACATCTTGGAAGAAAGAAAATAAAAAATTGAATCAGTCCTAAAAATTCTTAATCTTAATTGAGTTTACTGCATCTTGGGCAGGGAGTCTCGATTAAACCATGCGTATACAGAATTATACTTCAGACACATCAGATGATACAGTGTCCTGACAAGCGGAATAGGCACCTTCGAAAGTAAAAATCCCAGAGACCCTCTCTTCTAATCTTATAATTTTGTACCTGTTGGATAATAATTTTGTACCTGGGACATAAACTAGTCAAAATATGAAACCTGTTGTTTAACAAATCTGCTTCGACCTTCAAAATGTTGGTGCTAGCTTATCAGCTCAATATTCGGTACTAAAACATTTACTTGGAGCCACTTCAATTCTGGACACAGTTCCATGTAATCAAAATAAATTATTGTTTTAGAAGACATTACCTTCTAACTTAAATCACTGGTGCTACCCAAACTATAGAATTCAGTAATAATAATTTGAAAATGTCAAAAATATTCTCTTATTCAATTATTTAAACCAAATTTCCCACTGTGTCCCTTACAGCCTGTTTGAGTTCAGTGAGTACTACTTATTTTCCACAGGAAGCTTATCTTTAACCCAAATAACAGATGGCGGCCTCTAATTTAATATCAGTCCCAATGCTCAATCCCTCTGTTTATCATGTGACCTTTTATTGAAACATTTAATTTTACTTTTACAAATTACTAAGACATTGCATTACTAGAGTGCTATCTGAAAGCCACTAACTTTACCATTCACTTTGTTACTTTCACTAGTCTCCATATCTGTTTCCTTCAACTAGGACTCCCTTCTTCCCCATAGGAAGACCTTCTCAATCTCTACTGCTAATATAGTCGGATCACTCTCAAACAATGGTCTGCTTTTCCCCCTATTGCAAGGTTTAAATACAAAACAAACATGATAACTTTCTCCATATCGGAAGGCATTGTTTTAACTTTAGTCTACCCTAACAGTTTTACTCTATGTATTTTTTACTAATTTCTGTTGGATATTCACTTTCTGCATCACACTTATTAAATGTCTATTATTTTAAGATTAACATGTAATGCGCTGAATTTATAAAATGCTTCGGCCAATTCAGAAGGGAAGAGAAAATTTGGAGGGAGTTTCCTTTTTTAAGGTAGCTCTCAAGACTAGAGTCTCATTCTGGGATCAACTTTCACAATAACTGGGCTGGCACTGTCTATGAGTCACAATAGGTGGTGTTCTCTGTCCATACTAAGTCTCTACCTAGCAAGTTCAACTCTAGTAACCCATTATACATTCACACATTGTTACTTTATCAAATCTAGTAACCCATTATACTATTCATTTATCTTAATACTTTTTACACCACTTACGTGTGGGTGTACAAGTTGTATATTATTATATTTTTTCTATTTCTACTTCATCAAATCTCGAAACCCATTATACTCTTCATATGTTACTTTATCTCTAGTAACCGATTATACTTCCTTTCCACTAGTGTTCTCTAGTAACAGCATATTCAGGAATAGTACTTTCTCCTTTTTTTTATCTCCACATACATAATAATGTTTTCCCATCAAACTCCACTGATGAGACATGTTATCCTCGTTATCCTCGTTATCTCTAATGAGTCATGTTACCCTCTGACACATGTTATCCTAATTACTAATGAAACATGTTATCCTCTGAGGCATGTTTCCATCGAATGAGATCCTGAGACATGTTATCCTCTACCTGTAGAGCCGACGGCGGTGGTGGACTTAGGTATTTACATCCACACCACCCAGTGTGCATCTTCAACCGTTCTAAATGCCTACAATAACAATAATACTTGTGTTATTATCAGTGGTTCAGACCACGTAGACTTTTCTATTGTTACATCCTATGCACCATATGTATCTTCAACGGTTCTTGACGCTACTTCCTATACATATAAAACACCCTGTGCTCAATAACACCTCGTGCTAGGAGTCCCAGACTATGATGGGCAGTGGTGGATGAAACCCCTAGATAACAGAACCGTAGGTAGTGTTATAGATTGAAAAACTCAGCTCTCACAGAACTGGAAAACTCAGCTCACACAGAACTGGTTGGGGTATTCAGACCTCTTTCACACCATGAGCTAGTCCTCTGACAGCTCTCATTCACTCAGTACTTAATTGTTAAATTTCAAGCCTCCTATTATACGAATTTCAATCAGCTTATTATACAAATTTCAAACCTCCTTGTTATCCAAATTTCAGTCAGCTTAATATGCAAATCCTTTCCACACTCACACTTTCATATCTTCATTCACTTAGTATTATTCCCAAACACACTCGGTATTCTCCTTTATTACCCCGTGTGCATCATCAAAAATTCTCTGTTGTTACTTGCTATGCACCATATACTGTACACTACCGTTAAAGATTTGGGGTCACTTAGAAATGTCCTTGTTTTTGAAAGGAAAACTTTTTTTTGTCCATTAAAATAACATCAAGTTGATCAGAAATACAGTGTAGACATTTTTGATGTTGTAAATGACTATTGTATCTGGAAACAGCTGATGTTTTTATGGAATATCTACATGGGTGTACAAAGGCCCATTATCAGCAACTATCACTCCTGTGTTCCAATAGCACGTTGTGTTAGCTAATCCAAATATATCATTTTAAAAGGCTAATTGATCATTAGAAAACCCTTTTGCAATTATGTTGTGCACCAGGGCCTCACACTCATCTTTCTATTCTGGTTAGAGCCATTTTGCGCTGTTCTGTGAAGGGAGTAGCACACGAGATCTTCAGTTTCTTGACAATTTCTCGCATGGAATAGCCTTCGTTTCTCAGAACAAGAATAGACTGATGAGTTGCAGAAGAAGTTCTTTGTTTCTGGCCATTTTGAGCCTGTAATCGAACCCACAAATGCTGATGCTCTAGATACTCAACTAGTCTAAAGAAGGCCAGTTTAATTGCTTCTTTAATAAGCACAACAGTTTTCAGCTGTGCTAACATAATTGCAAAAGGGTTTTCTAATGATCAATTAGCCTTTTAAATGATACATTTGGATTAGTTAACACAACGTGCCATTGGAACCCAGGAGAGATGGTTGTTAATGGGCCTCTGTACGCCTATGTACAGTTGAAGTTGGAAGTTTATATACACCTTAGCCAAATACATTTAAACTCCGTTTTTCACAATTCCTGACATTTAATACTAGTAGATATTCCCTGTCTTAGGTCAGTTACGATCACTACTTTATTTTAAGAATGTGAAATGTCAGAATAATATTAGAGAGAATTATTAATTTCAGCTTTTATTTCTCTCATCACATTCGCAGTGGATCAGAAGTTTACATACACTCAATTCGTATATTTGGTAGCATTGCCTTCAAAATATTTAACTTGGGCCAAACGTTTCGGGTAGCCTTCCACAAGCTTCCCACAATAAATTGGGTGAATTTTGGCCCATTCCTCATGACAAAGCTGGTGTAACTGAGTCAGGTTTGTAGGCCTCCTTGCTCGCGCACACCTTTTCAGTTCTGCCCACAAATTTTCTATGGGATTGAGGTCTGGACTATGTGATGGCCACTCCAATATCTTGATTTGGTTGTCCTTAAGCCAATTTGCCACAACGTTGGAAGTATGCTTGGGGACATTGTCCATTTTCCTGACTGATGTCTTGAGATGTTACTTCAATACATCCACATAATTGTTCTCCTCATTTTGTGAAGTGCACCAGTCCCTCATGCAGCAAAGCACACCCACAACATGATGCTGCCACCCCTGTACTTCACGGTTGGGATAGTGTTCTTCGGCTTGCAAGCCTCACCCTTTTTCCTCCAAACATAACGATGGTCATTATGGCCAAACAGTTCAATTTTTGTTTCATCAGACCAGAGGACATTTCTCCAAAAAGTATGATCTTTGTCCCCATGTTCAGTTGCAAACCATAGTCTAGCTTTTTTATGGAGGTTTTGGAGCAGTGGTTTCTTCCTTACTGAGTGGCCTTTCAGATTATGTCGATATAGGACTCGTTTTACTGTGGATATAGATACTTTTGAACCTGTTTCTTCCAGCATCTTCACAAGGTCCTTTGCTGTTCTTCTGGGATTGATTTGCATTTTTCACACCAAAGTACGTTCATCTCTAGGAGACAGAACGCATCTCCTTCCTGAGCGGAATGACGGCTGCGTGGTCCCATGGTGTTTATACTTGTATACTGTTGTTTGTACAGATGAACGTGGTACCTACAGGCATTTGGAAATTGCTCCCAAGGATGAACCAGACTTCTGGAGATCTACCATTTTTTTTCTGAGGTCTTGACTGATTTCTTTTGATTTTTCCATGATGTCAAGCAAAGAGGCACTAAGTTTGAAGGTAGGCCTTGAAATACACCCAAAGTTACGCCTCTAATTGAATCAGATAATGTCAATTAGCCTATCAGAAGCTTCTAAAGCCATGACATAATTTTCTGGAATTTTCCAAGCTGTTTAATGGCACAGTCAACTTAACGTATGTAAACTTCTGACCCACTGGAATTGTGATACAGTGAATTTTAAGTGAAATAATCTGTCTGTAAATAATTGTTGGAAAAATGACTTGTGTCATGCACAAAGTAGATGTCCTAACCGACTTGCCAAAACTATAATTTGTTAAAAAGACATTTGTGGAGTGGTTGAAAAACGAGTTTTAATGACTCCAACCTAAATATATGTAAACTTCAGACTTCAACTGTAGATATTCTTTTAAAAAATCAAGCTGGAGAGGTCACAGTCAAACTTAGATGCATAAAGTACTGGTCTGATGTGATGGCTCCCCTGCGGCAGTCCTGTTAGTTCTCTTATATACTGCTTACACAGACTAGTTATATTTGCATGATTAGGTTATTCATTAATCATAATTAATTTATCATTAACATTTGGTTCATGCATGTGACCCACCAATACCTCAAGCTGAGAACTTGAAACTGAGATATCCTTTCGTTCTCAAAACAAGGTTTTGGGCATACTGCCAAGTTGCAGATACTGATAGTGAGGATTGTTCAATCAGTCACTTGCATGAACACAGAAATATGTTATTAGAAAAGCAGAAACATAAAATGTTCCATCACAGTGTACTACTGGAATTGTATCATGCACAAGCTCCACCACCGTCTGTAACCTTCACTTCCTGATCATAAGCCACACCAAGTTTTCCTCCGATTGGTGCTTCGGTCTAATCAAGCAGCGCTTCAGAAAGACCAGAGTGAGCACTTTGTCAGAGATTGCTTATGTGGTGATGGACAAGTATTCTGACATAGGTCATTATCTCACAGCTGGTTGGACTGGAGGACTGTACAGTGCTGGTGGGAAGCTATTGCTGGCAACAACACCTGTCTCTGTACTTCAGGTCGCTGCTACAGATCAAGCAGTACCAGCACTTCAAGTGAATATCATTCTCATTGCATTGTAGGAAGTTATTCTTATTATCTAAACTTGGGAAGTGAACTGATGTTATGCAATGTTGTAATGTCTTCTACATTTTTGGGGGTCTATTTTCCTGTTTTACAGCTTCAATGCTCTGGAGTGTGGTGTTGTTTCCAAGGAGCGTTCTGACTCAGTTGGGACCAAGCTTCAGCTTCTGCGCAACACTGATGTCCTTCCTCCGATAGATGGTCTGCCTGTACAAGCACCACCTGGAATGGACACAACTAGATAAACGTACTTGTATCTTTTTGAGAAAGTCAGAGAGTTTTGCAAAGAACAGGGCATGGACCTCGCATGCCGTGCACCAAAGTCAAGGGCATGACAGAAACTGGCTCTCCGAATATAGATTTCTTTGTTCATTCGTGATGCGGACGGATCACTTCACCACTGGGGGTGAGTTCCCAGTCAAACGGACTATCTGCAGTGCATCTACGCACATTCACATGACTCTCTCCTAACACACGCCATACATTGCTGGTACTACAGTACCTCAAACTATCACCAATATCACTGATATTGTTATTGATATTGTTCTTTTACATACTGTATATTATTTTGTTCTTTCTCTACTGGCATTGACGCTTTGTGTTCTTTTTTTGTTTGTTGATGTTGCTACTATACAAATATGCAAGTAACCATTACACTGTACCGTTTATACCTTATGTAGATTCCAATCCACTTAGCTAGAACAGGCTGTTTGGTGTTTATAGCCTCTCTTTCACATGACCCATCAAGTTAGTCTGGTGTGTCTGGGGGTTATTATGGTCATCTATTGTATTTCATGCACATGTGTACATGTCTAGACAATAGTGACCCATCCACTTGTTGCCTGGGGGGTGGTTAGAATTTCTTTCACATAAACTTATAAATTTAGACAAGTGTGTCTGGGTAAGCATCATCTAATAATTATAAAATATTTTCATCTGGACGCGTTCTGTTTTTGATACTGCTACTGTAACAGTATAGCTTTAGTCCGTCCCGTCGAACCAGGGACCCTCTGCACACATAGACAACTGACACCCACGAAGCATCGTTACCCATCGCTAGCCATTTCACATCCGTTACACTCACCCCCCTTTTGACCCAACAGCATCAATGTAACAGTATAGCTTCCGTCCCTCTCCTCACCCCAACCTGGGCTCGAACCAGGGACCCTCTGCACACATAGACAACTGACACCCGTGAAGCATCGTTACCCATCGCTCTACAAAAGCCCCGGCCCTTGCAGAGCAAGGGGAACAACTACTTCAGGTCTCAGAGCAAGTGACGTCACCCGATTGAAATGCTATTAGCGTGCACCGCTGCTAACTACCTAGCCGTTTCACATCGGTTACACTACTATGCAAGTAACCATTTCACTGTTTATACCGTCTGTATCCTGTGCTTGTGAGAAATACACTTAGATTTGATTTGATATAGGGTGTGTTTTCCAGAGACGGTACTGTGAAGAACAACATGGCCTGCACCAAAGTCAGATTAGGATATAGGTTAAGGACTAGATAAAGTGTATTTTTACCTGGGGCTAAGGCTTAAGAGGGTGTGAACAACGCTGAATGGGTGTAGACAAAGAAGAGCGCTCCAGTAGGTGTAAAAAACATCAAGGGCAATTTTCTCAAAAGTGGGGTTACAAGTTTATCAACTTTCAAAGCAGAATTACTTTCCCAATGTTCCTGAACTGCAGTGTATGATATACAATTTTCTAGCTCTGAGTCTACTTTTATCCAATGTAAAAAATACAATTTAAAATGTTGCTACATAAGACTGAAAAGAGGTGATGGGTCACATTTACAATCATACGTTTGGTATGGTTACATAAGACAGATGATTACTTAAAGCAAACACTAAAGGAGCGTGGGCAGGCGTATAACACGAACATCTAGCAACTCAAAGATTGCAAGTTCGAATCTTATCACGGACAACTTAAGCATTTTTGTTAATTAGCAACTTTTCAACTGCTTACTACTTTTTAGCTACTTTGCAACTACTTAGCATGTTAGCTAACCGTTCCTTTACCTTTTTGGCTAACACTTCACCTAACCTTAACCTTAACCCTTTTAGCTAACCCTTCCCCTAATCCTAACCCTAACCTCTAACCCCTAACCCTTAGCTAACATATGCGAGCTAGCTAACATTAGCCAACTAGCCACCGAGATAGAATTCGTAACATATCATAAGTTTTTCAAAACCGTAACATATTGTATGTTTTTCAAATTCGTAACATATTGTACGTTTTGCAAATTCGTAACATATAATAAGAATTGTAATTCATAACATATCATACAAAATGGGTTATGGACATTCACAAATGAATACGTACCATACGAAACAAAACATATCATACTAAATGGAGTGTCTCTGATTTACGTACAGAATCATACGAAATGAGCTGAGACCAGGTTGTACCTTTTAATATTTCATTGCAATGTATTGTGAATATCATGGCTATACACTGATTTAATTTATCCTTGCTGCACATTGGATGTGATAAACCTATATCTTGCAGAGTTCACACCAGCCAATTGATTCTGATATCTATACCATATTTTTCTCACATATGATATCCTATAGAGGAGCTCCAAATAGACTGACAGATGGAATGGAAATGAATGATTTGTATGAATTCTTCAGTAGCCTACAGAAACAATACTGTGAGTAATTATCAGTGTTCTTCCCTAACACACCCTCTCATCTCCCTCTCTGAGGAATCCTCATTCACCGGGACTAGTTTATAGGGGAGTTGATCACGAGAGCTCTTTTGGTTCCTTGAAATCACTCACCACCAAATAATTAAATATTAGAGCGCACCACCTTGTAATAATGAGCAACGCCGACCATTAGCTGTCATCTTCGTCAACAGAAGTGCGAACGTGCTCAGTGGGTTTGAGGTTCGCTGGTCCCATGGGGGGCTTCCTGGGTGTTAGTTTAGCAAATTCAGAGCAGGTATTTATTTTAGAAGGAAGCAGCATCTCACTTCACATGGCGGCGTGTTCTGCCTTGAGCATATGAAGAGGTCTGGATTCGCAGCAAAGCTCTCTTCTGACAGATACTGATGAAGACGTTTTACCATGGTGCACAGCTGAGGAATCCTTGATCAGATGCAACAGAGGTGAGAACCTCCGCGCAACTTTTATCCCCCTTCAGAATGGTGAGTGAGAAAGAAAGAGATGAGATTGAGAAAAGAGAGCTGTAAAGGTAGCAGGCTCACAGCCTTAGTGCCAGTACTATAAAGTTGGCAGAGGATGTTATTGTAGAAAGGACCACTAATCGTACCCAGTGTAGGGGTTCTGGTTTGCAATTTACAGTAAGGGAATTAGAAAGTTGTAGGGCTTTAAAGAGAGAACTTGTGGTCAACATAAGTCATGTCAACCCCTCGACTGTACAAGCAAGAAACACATCCTTGATAGCTGCCCATGTCACGTACTTGCATTGTAGATATCCTTTTGACACAAATACAACATACACGCTCATACTCTCTCTCTCTCATACAAACACACACACATAGACACTCACTCACACTCTTTCACACACACACACACACACACACACACACACACACACACACACACACACACACACACACACACACACACACACACACACACACACACACACACACACACACACACACACACACACACACACACACACACGTTGTATCCCTGCATGCGCAGCTGCCGAGGGCTGCAGTGCTGACCTCGTGTCCCCCTGCTCCCTCTCCTGTCCTCCTGGCCGGCGGCGCCGAGGTTGTGGCGTGACTGTGATTTATCTCCCAGGGTGCAGGTGATCCGTGGCAGCTGCGCAGGAGAGAAGAAATCAATTTTAATGTCACCGCGCAGCTTCAGACGACCGGGCACCCCCAGAGCCCAGGCAATTAGTACTGCTTCCCTCCCTCTACCTCTCTCTCGTTCTGTTTCTTCCTCTCTCTTCCTCTCTGTAGCTATTCATCTTGCTCTCTTGCTCTCTCGCTCTGCATCTCCCTTTTCCTCTTGGTATCTATTAATCTCTCTCTATCTATCTATTTATCTTTCGCTCTCTTTTTTGTCAATCTTCTCTCTCTCTCTCACTATCTATCTCATTCATTCCCTCTCGCTTTCTTTCTCCATCTCTCTTTCTCTCTCTTCCCATCTCTCTCAATCAAGACGATTATGACAAAGTGCTTTTCCTCTAGATGAGAGAGAGCCAGTGTCTGAGGGGGGGAAATTATGTAAACAATGAAACTGACCTCAGGGGAATGGAACTTGTGGAACGATTCTACACTTAACTTGAGTGGATGAGATCATTGCAAAATCACACACATAATCACAGTTGCCAGATTTTGGATGTGGTTGGAGTCAATATAAGGCATTGGGTTGTAGTTTCCTACACTTATATTTGACAATACAACTTATCTTGTAGACTTAGGGATAAGGGATAATTCACCCAAATTACAAAATGACATCTCACTGGGCACAGACGTCAATTCAACGTCTATTCCACATTGGCTCAACGTAATTTCATTGAAATGCCATGGAAACAATGTTGATTCAACCAGTGTGCGCCCATTGGGATTGGTTTCCTTACCCTGTAAGCAGTCTATGGACAAGGCATGGCAGCAATTCATGCTTTGGTTTAGTTTCCCTGGCAGCGTTTTCATATTTTAGCATTAGTAGCACAAATCCCATTCAAGTCATGGGACAGACATGAGCATTTAGTCCATAGACTGGAAACCAAGATATCATGTTGTAATTTGGGTGAACTACCCCTTTAAGCTCACATAAACTCTAAAATCTCTGTAAATCTATGACTGTGCATTATTGCAATCAAGTTCATTTGGGATATTTTTGACAACCCCTTGTTCTCCTTTCAGTCAAAGTAGTTTGTGTCTTTGAGATTGATACCTCATGAACTAAAAATTATTTCAGCAACAATTAGACATTACAAAGACATCAGTCACTGCAGGATTAACACTCCAAGGGTGTCATTTGGATGACAGAGGTGTCTCTTTACTCAGAACTCTGGAAAGACATCTTTAGACTCCTGAGTGAATCCTTTCTAGACAAGTGGGATTGACCTCGTCAATTAGTAATAGGCAGAGAGAGGGAAAGTTTCATTGTCGACAGAAAACTCCACTTTTAACAAGTGCAATTCTTAATGACTCAGGGAAATATTTGAAGTGGGAGGGAGCTCAGCATTAATCAAGCCCACCGCAGTGCACTCGCCCGCTCTCCAAAATCAACGACGAGCCTCCCCACTGATGTTCAATAGGTCACTGGCAGAGAACCCCATGATGCTGGCTTGTTTTTTAATACAATCTCATTGGCAATTTACTGGGGGGACGTGTCTTTCTGTGGAGATATATTCCTGTGTGGCTTATGTTTATTAGGGCACATAATGGAAACGTTTTGAAATTATTTGTAACGGAAAACAAAAATGAGAATTTATTATTGGACAAGTCAAGGTAGTCCCTTCATTTGGTGCTGAATGAACACGTCCCTTATTTCAGGTTGGAGTTTCCCAACCCGATAAAGGGACGTGAACAAAATTGAAAAGTGGGCTAAGGTTTGGTTATGGATTCTACCTACATCATCTCCAAAACACTCACCTTTTCAGGACAAGCAGGCAGGACATTGGGAGGATTTCTTATCCGATTAGGATTGGCCAGAGAAGGTTAGTCGCCGGGCGGATGTGACGAGCACATCTTAAGTCAGCCATGATATTTGGAGTTGTCTGTTATGACTGTGGATGGCAAATGCAGTTGGGTGTTTCTCTTTATTTGGGTGTTTCTGCTCTTTTTACTCAAAACAATTGTAGTCATGTCAAATATACTATGACGACAGTAAGGTAAAAAGGCAATATAGATATTTTGCTTCTGGGGGTGCAAAAAGGATCCTCAATATGGACAGGAATATTGTTAATAAAATACCTCATTGCACACTTCCCCACAACCGTGAGAAAATATATATACATTTACCTGAAACTAAGGATTTGTGTGATTTCATGAGTTAATAAATTGATGAATATTATTGTCACGTCTGCTCCTGCTCCTCCCCTCCGGCGTATTCTGTCAGATCTCTACTGGACTCCCGATGTTGTGGGGGTCGGCTCCCGTATCTTGTGTACTGGGAGGGGTATGGCCCAGAGAAGCGGTGTTGGGTTCCGGTGGAGGACATTCTGGACCCCAACATCATCCGTGATTTCCACAGACCCGCTCCTCGTCCTCGGGGTCGTCCCCCTGGTCGGCGTCGTCCTGCGGCTGTAGCCGCACATCAGAGGGGGGGGGTACTTTCACGTCTGCTCCTGTTCCTCCCCTCCGGCGTACGACTTCGCCAGAGTACTAACCACCGGTCCTGGGATTCATCGTTACGCACACCTGGCACTCATCATTACGCGCACCTGTGAATCATTATGATTCCCACCTGGACACCATTACCTTCATTATTTCCTCCCATTTATGGGTCACTCTCCCAGGTTCACTCACCAGTTGGCATTGTTCTTGTGTATTGGTGGTCTGCCTTGACAATCTTTAATTGTCAAATGGTGGAAAGTACTGAGAGAACTTGTTGATAAAATTACATCTTGATGGATCACCAGACAACACTAGTAGTGCTTGGGGGCAAACAGTATAAGCCTAATTAATTTAATATGTCCATGATAAAATTATATCTAATTAAGATTGGATAACATGTTGTGCATTATAGATCCCTTTTACATTTGTCTTTATCTTGACCAATCAATCATCACATCAACATGTTCCAATTGGGTTTGTCTTGGTTCATCTTGGTATGAAATAAATGTGTTTCAGTAAGGAGGGTTAAACTACCGCTAATGTTTATGAGTCATCGGTGTCGTGTACATTATGTACCTAAAGGCAGAAAGTGGAGGGTCAACCTGGGTTTGTTCCAGTAATAATCACTCATGTTCGCTTTCTGTTGCAAATTGTTTTATGTGGGAACTCAACCCAGGTTCTTTATTAAATATGATTATAAACTTGTGCAGTTGAGTGAGACCTCTGGTCAGACATTGATGTGTCATACCAAGAAGAGGAATAATAGGTTCATATCTAAAAATCCTCACCTCTGTCTTTTTATATTAGATCAATGTGTTTGCTTACCAAATCAAGTCAAAAAAGATTACATTTTCTCTTATTCTGAATTTCTGATATCCTATAGCACCTTCTAGTCCTACATCCTTTGAAATGTACCTACCTCCAAACTAATATTATTTTATTCCTTAGAAAGCGTCCCGAATGGCACCCTATTCGTGCACTACTTTTTAACAGAGTCTTATGGGCCCTTTTCAAAAGAAGTGCACTATAAATCTTGTGCCATTTGGGATAGATCCCTGGTTTTCATTGTCCCGCTGATCACATATTTGAGTAGAAGCCCATCCCTTGGCACTGACACCTGGCATCCGAAAAAATATCTCCTATACCTTCGCTGTCCAGCCCATTCTCTCCCAGTGTGAAATCTGCTAAGGAGGCACATGTGCTGTTACAAGGTGCTCCACAGATGTTCGCTTCATTGATTTGTTAATTTATTGTCTGAAGACAAAATGTGATAAAGTAATTAGTCGACTCCCCACACCTCAGCAGCCAGGAGCTTTTGTGTTGAGGACAAATGCTAGCCCCCACTCTCTCGCTCTATCCCCCCTACAAAGCCCCAAAAGTGACAGACGATTAATTAGGGCTGCGACGAATACCTGTATCGCAATATTTTTGTCCATGGCAAAATGAAAACACAAAGCAGATCAAAATCTTTGGTCCTCTAAAAACCTGCTGTATGTAAAATATTATGCGATATACCTTGAAAGAAAATGTAACTCGAGATGACAACATAATGATGTTTGTTTCAGGCAGTGGGGGTTCTCCTAAAGAAGTTAAATTTGCTTGGTGTTTTGTTTCCTTGCCACTATACTAACGAGTATCTCAATACCGGTATCGTCCCAGCCCTATGATTAATAAAGTAATTAGTCAACTCCCCACACCCCAGCAGCCAGGAGCTTTTGTGTTGAGGACAAATGTTAGCCCCCACTCTCTCGCTCTATCCCCCCTACAAAGCCCCAAAAATGACAGATGATTAATTAGGGCTGCGACGATACCAATATCGCAATATTTTTTGCATGGGAAAAATGAAAACACGAAGCAGATCAAACTCTTTGGTCCTCTAAAAACCTGCTGTATGTAAAATATTATGCGATATGCCTTGATTTTTTTTTAAACTCTAGATGACAACATAATGATGTTTGTTTTCATCAGTGGGGGTTCTCCTAAAGAAGTTAAATCTGCTTTTTGTTTTGTTTCCTTGCCACTATACTAACGAGTATCTCAATACCGGTATCGTCCCAGCCCTATGATTAATGGCAGTTATGGGAATGCTTTTTTTCTCTTGTGAGTGTCATTTCCCTGTGTTCTTTGAAAGGGGTGCATTCCAGAAGAAACAGGCCCTTTTCGAAGGTCGTTCCTTCCTCTCCTCCTGGATGAATTCACTGATCTGCCATGGTTGGATTGGTGAAAACTATGTGACAGATGATTGCTGACACCTATCAATTTGTGTTAAGACACGGATTACCAGTACTTCACTGCCCCCAGTTTCTACTGCAATGTCAATGTCCTCTTCTGTGAACTCTGTAAGGATCTCCAAAGGGTTTCACCAGTTCATTTTTGCAATGATGCCAAGCTATTTTATGGCCCAAACCATAAAACCATTTACATTTTTTTTTACATAGGTTGTACAGCTTCTGTATGTTTGTGTAACCTATGATAGTACACTATCATTGGCGAGAATGTATACAAGCCTAAATCTTTTCTTATAATACAACTGTGTATTTTGAAAAAACTATATCTGAATGTCATATTTTTTATGATGATTCTACTGTTTTGGAAAAGAGTATTGGGATACGTTTCTGAGCAAAGACCAAACTTAGCAGAGGTTCTCGTGCCATTGTTGATCTTAGGGATAAGTGTCTACTGTGAGGACCCTTGCATTCTCTATCAGGCCTATTACTGACTCGTCTACTGCAGGAGAGTGACGGTGTTGTGAGCTAAGATTGAGTTGTAGTTGTTGCTCTGCACTAAGCTTGGCAAGTAAGGCTAGGAACTGTCTCGCTCAAACTAACACACCTGACTCCAATAATCAACTAATCAGGATCTTCTGTTTAGAATGCACTTAGCTTAGTCTAGGGATTGGGAAAAAGTGGTGTGACACCTCACAGGCCCCTGAGGACTGAGGTTGAATGAATGTTTGTTACGTTGCGGAACGGAACGGTTTGGACTGAATGACACGTTTTCCCAAAACATTATTGTACATTCTTGAACAGACTTTGAGATACGTTTCCTCCATTGTGGCTTTAAGCAATGAGTGACGTATTTAAATGGTGGTGCATTTTGTACGCAAAACCTAACCGCTCCCTGTTTTTCAACTGGTCGTTCAGTACAGCACTGTTTCCGTTCAATTGAACGTTCTATTGTGTTTTTTTGTACTGAATGCAGCCCTGGAGTTGCCCATCCCTGGCTTGTTAATGTAGGAACTCTCCTTGGTCCTGACTGACTGAACGATTGGCTGAGACAATAAAGAATGATAGAAGCCTCTAGTGGCCAAAAGGCCGTTTAGCATGGTCAGCACCATTTTTATTTTATTTATTTGAATTTTTATTTAACCTTTATTTAACTAGGCAAGTCAGTTAAGAACAAACTCTTATTTACAATGACTGCCTACCAAACCCGGACGATGCTCGGCCAATTGTGCGGTCCTTATGGGACTCCCAATCACGGCTGGATGTGATACAGCCTGGATTCGAACCAGGGACTGTAGTGATGCCCCTTGCACTGAGATGCAGTGCGTTAGACTGCTGCGCCACTTGTGGCCATTGAGGGTTCCACCACGCTTCCACTATTTTAAAGTAGTCAACGTTATCAGCTAGGTGGGGATTCCTATGGCTTGTAGCATCAATGGCGCTGCACATGCTGTCACAGACGCTATGATGGAACAGATATAAAGATGTGTCCTCTATCTATCTCTATGGATTAGACCTACATGTACATGGTGCTGAATGAACAGCAGGACTGGGTGGTTAAGAGCTGTCCAGGGTTCTAAAAGACTACAGGTACTAAACAGAAAGCAAGGCTTTTAACCATATCTTCTCCCATGTTCAATACTTTGGCTGCTACAACCTGCCATTCTTATCTACCATGTTCAAACAAAGATCAGATGTTCTTCAGAGAAACTACTACAGGAAGCTTCTACTGGGTACATCAATGCAACTCGTGGTAAATAGTTAATTGCTGAAGCAAGATCCTAAGGCCATGTTGGCCGCAATACGCTACTTTGATACAGTGAGAGGGCTCTCTTTGTAAGAGGAGACCTTGAAAGGTGAGGCAGAATCTTATTGAGACTGGCACAGGCATAGGTACATTGGATGTCTGCCAACATCAACTTGAAATATGTAATTGTTTGCTGAAGTGACCAAAATGGGTATTCGTCCTCTTGCTCTTCAAAATTCCTCAGTCTGCATTATATTCTGATCTTGTTGAACTATATATTTTGAAAACATAAATAGCTTATTCTTTATCTTTTTTTGATGTGCATGGACATTTTTTCTCTTGTTAATCTCTCATATCTTTTTGGTTGCTTTTTGTTTTTGAACTTGGAATATGGTAAGCTATCTTTTGCATTAAATCACATGGTTCAAATAGGAATAGGTTACTTAGTATTCTGACTGCACATGGTTCATGTGCACACGCTTGCTGTTTGGGGTTTTAGGCTGGGTTTCTGTAATGCACTTTGTGACATCAGCTGATGTAAGAAGGGCTTTATAAATACATTTGATTGATTGAATGATTCACAGACAATTATAAACTGTGTGGTTCGAGCCATGAATGCTGATTGGCTGAAAGCCGTGGTATATCAGACCGTATACCACGGGTATGACAAATCATTTATTTGTACTGCTTTAATTGCTTTGGTAACCAGTTTATAATATCAATAAGGCACCTCGGGGGTACACCTCTCCAGCCGCAGCTTGGCATTGCGCATGGTGATCTTAGGCTTGTGTGCGGCTTCTCGGCCATGGAAACCTATTTTATGAAGCTCCCAACTAACAGTTATTGTGCTTTCATTGCATCCAGAGGCAGTTTGGAACTCGGTAGTGAGTTTTGCAATCGAGGACAGATGATTTGTACATGCTACGCCCCTCAGCACTCAATGGTCCTGTTCTTTGAGCTTGTGAGGTCTACCACTTCGCAGTTGAGCCGTTATTGCTCCTAGACGTTTCCACTTCGCAATAAAAGCACTTACAGTTGACCAGAGCAGCTCAAGCAGGGCAGATATTTGTCAAACAGATTTGTTGGAAAGGTGGCATCATGTGATGGTGCCATGTTTAAAGTCACTAAGCTCTTCAGTAAGGCTATACTACTGCCAATGTTTGTCTATGGAGATTACATGGCTGTGTGCTCGATTGTATACCCGTCAGTAACAGGTGTACTTTTGTATGCTTTACATAGTGTATGTAGTAAGCATGTGCCATGTAAGACAATCAAATGTGAATATGTGTTGTTTTTCATCAGTGACTAGTTTGAATTAAGAAGAAGCTCGATATAGTCTAATTTTCTGTCATGCTTTAATAACGAACACCTGCCATGGTGACTCAGCCTGCTTCAATTCTTCAACTCATAAGCCTAAATATGCAAAAAGAAATATGTAACTTTTAATTTTAACCAAATATTGTATCGTGCGTCGTTTGAAGAAATATATGAAGTATTGAAATGTTACTGATATAGGGGTTTCGTCATTATGGTAATATATGTATTAGGCTCCTACTCATAGGACATTTCACAACATTTGCCTCTTTATAGGCTATAACAGGCGGTGCTTCGTTAACAACGGTGAGCTTGAATAGAACTAGGGAGAAGCTCCGGAATAGAATGCATGTTAATGAGGATTTCAGGAATATACCTCGCCGAGGCGATAACAGCCGCTCAAATGTTTCTGTTTGAGCTTGTGGTTTTGTTATTACGCTATTATCCAGGAGAAAATATGGAGACGAAATTAAGCAGACTATAGTATTTCGAGAGAGATTGCGTATGACGTAATAGGCTTGACGTTATAGGCCCTACCCATAAGAAAATCAAACCAACAAAGGCTGTATGCAATGTCATCCTTTTGCGCAAATAAAACATGATTTAAAGAAAACAAATAGAAAATAGAGCCAGATTGTACGCTTATCTCTCTTCTTGGAAAGAGAGATGGTCATTCATTAAACGTATCCATATGAATGCAGGAGCACGCTTTTGAAGTCGAATCTGTATTCCGTTTGGGACAGGAAATACAAATCCGATTCTGATTATATGTAAGCAATATTCGTCAGACAATGTTTTTAGCCTATTTGCTTTACCAATGAATGTTTCATATTGCTTTACCACTTTTTAACATATAGGCCTCAATATTTAAAAAATCACGTGCTAAATGTGTTGTTTTAACACTAGGGCTCGTGCCACGCAAAAACATGGCGCCTGCCACTCCTATTCTCGATTCCATGTCATATTTTGCACGGCAATGGACCCGTGTATTAAGATGCTTTTCGGAGAGAGACAGAAGGATTTTTTTATTCGAAATACTGTAGCCTGTTTCAATGTTGCTATTTTTCCAACCCACATTAGCTAAGTCACTTTCAGATTTAACGCTTCTGCTCAGATAGACAAACAGCAATAGTTGTTCGGTTGATGTGTCTCCCCTCCCCAAATCAATACTCGAAGCTGTAGTTCTTGCAGGGCTGACTCTTTCTTATTAATAATGCAAAAAGCATACGTTTCTGAACACGCGCGTGTGTGTGTGTGTGTGTGTGTGTGTGTGTGTGTGTGTGTGTGTGTGTGTGTGTGTGTGTGTGTGTGTGTGTGTGTGTGTGTGTGTGTGTGTGTGTGTGTGTGAGAGTGAATCTTAAATGATTGCTTCAAAGCCATGAATGGACCCAACACCCAAAGACACCTGTCATCATCAGCTATGCCGTTTGCACACCACCAATGTATACATTTTGGGAGCATAGCTAAGAATAGAAGCACACACTTATTTTCAAACATGAACTGTTTTATTTAATATTCTTCATAATTTTAGCAATCTGTTTTTTTATATACCTGGATAATAATCAATCTGTTTTTTAAACTGTTTGGGATAAAGTAGACTCTTATCATTTTTTTTCAAAATTCATTTGATATACATAGTCTCTTATTTACTTAAATGATTTGGAATAGTCAGGTATTATATGCAACATCCCCAAAACAAACAAACAAACAAACAAACATAATACACATATTTTTGAAGGCAGTGAAACCGGGTCTATGCCTTGGCAACATCAATAAAAGCTAGCAAAATGTCGCTTCATCCAGCGATTGATTTCGCATTCTGAGTATTCTCGTGCTACTGTTCTTTTGGGATGTATGGTTTCATGTAGGTTAAACCCTAGGCCTAGGGGTAGCCTATATTTCTTCATAAATGGATGGTAATGTGCTAACATAGAATGGCAACAGTCATATCACTCTTCAGCCATTGTTTTCGTTCGCTACATTGGCCAAGTTTAAGTCATCGTATTGCCATAATTTTTACGTAATAACCAACCATCAAAATGTACCATTGAATGCCTGTAGTCATTCCTGAGATCTCTTTTTTCATTCTTATTACTATGCTATTTATATTTCTTTTTTCCTAGGGTGATGGTTATAGACATCATATGAAAGTAGAAATATCAGATCCTCAAACCTTTTCGATTTATACTTGGCTCGACATTATAAATTTGGCAAATAAAATAAAATATCTAAATGGTGAGTATAGGAGACCGACCTGGAGCAAATTGCCTTTCTGTTGTTGATTTCGTTGAGGTAAGCGTGTCTCGCATTAGCCTACAGAGTATGAGCAGCTTGCAATCTGCAATCACCTGAAATAACAGGGATGTCTAGTCTAAGGCTACTAATATAAATAATTCATTGTCGACTTTAATACTATGCCATTCCACGATTGTATGCGGGCAAGGATCCATCAAAATTTCATTATCATTCCAACTCAACACCTGCTAAATATTTAATGTAGTTGACCCCAGGTCAGACAAATATGGTGGAGCAGTCCCAGAAGACGGCCTGCCAATGTCTCTTGCAAAATCAGGTCGCCTTCTCCGGATGAAGTAGCCTATAAATCCATTTGGGTGTAGATGAATTCAAACGTCTTTTGTTTTGTATTTTTTGTGTGTGGATAGCTAGCACTCGTTTTCTTTTTTTCTTCTTTGTAATTTTTTCCCCGCTTTTTTTTCTGCTAAAATGCAAGCCAAGTCACTAAGGCTGAAAGTGCCGTTAGAAGCATCGTGAGACCAAAAGGAACTGTGGATTTGGAGGCCCCGTTCCCCCCACCACAGAGTTCAAACAAGCTCCCTCGGAACTCCAAGTTTCTGGACTCCTTTTTGAGCTTCTCCCATAGGTCTGTTGCTCCCTCTTGGCAATCCGCCAGCGCAGTGGTCGCACATGAGTGGAAGTCATCCCAATATCTGCAAATCAAATGTAAAAGCAATTAAGAAATGCTTTACGGTATGTTAGCCTACTGTTGACAACTTGTTTTCTCTCCTTATTGGTTGTCTGTGCTATATTCGAGTAGCCTAAGAGTTTGCTTTCAACACAGTTGTAATAATATTAGAAGGACAAAAATAATTCCACCAATAAATGCATAATAATAATAATAAGAAGAATCCGATTCTATTTTTGTATTATAACCTATAGTCGGTCGAATAGCATAGTCTAGTATTAGCATCTCCCTTGAAGGCTAAACGAAAACCACGTTTGTTGTAAACTACACACTCTGAGAAAGATTCCCTAAAGTCACGTGATTGTATCTAACCGCTCCCTTTTTCAATTTCTCTCCTCTCTCTCAATTCTATTCAATGGGCTTTATTGGCATGGGAAACATGTGTTTACATTGCCAAATCAAGTGAAATGGATATATAAAAGTGAAATAAACAATATAAACAAATATTACACTCACACAAGTTCCAAAAGAACAAAGACATTTCAAATGTCATATTATGTCCATAGACAGTGTTGTCGCGATGTGCAAATAGTTCAAGTACAAAAGGGAAAATAAATCAATCTGGGTTGTCTCTCTCTCTCACACGCAAACAACACACACACACACACACACACACACACACACACACACACACACACACACACACACACACACACACACACACACACACACACACACACACACACACACACACACACACACACACACACACACGCAACCAGCCTGTCTTGCATCAACTAGCTAGCCAAAGTCATCTGCACGAATGCTCGTCCATCCCTCATTCTCACATCCCCAACGTCCAATCACATGCACAGTGGCATTAACATAGTGAGAACAGTGGCTATAATATCCCATTCACACAAAGGCTATACATTTTAAAGGAGCCACTGCTTAATTGTTTTATTCATATTGAGACACCCAGTGGCGCGTGGCTCCCCCTGATCCTGACTCTGTATCTGATCTAATCGAGGCTGTTGATATTGACCCCCTCAACCCCACGCCACGTCGATAGTATATCTCATTGCAATTATGGAGTGACGTGCGAATAGGGGGGGGGGGTAGCCTAGCCTATTAACGTGCTCCTGCTGCCTGCGATTTTCATGATGGAGCTGTCGATTTAAACTGGGGGCTCTACTGCCATCTGGTACCAACCGGTTTGGTATATGGGGTGCAGTGCGCCTGACCCTTTTTGGATTTGATACAATTCTGCATGACCCCGCCCCCTTAAAAAAAATGAATTCAACTTACATGCAGATGGTCTGCAGATTTTCCTTCTCGTCCAGCTCCTGTGGATAGTTGGCCATATTATCCCCGAGTTTCAGCAAGCAGTTGGAGAACCCTTTGAATACTGTATCACATTTCCCTGTCGCTCTCACCGCCTGTAGCAAATAAGCTGGAATGGGGGGGGGATGGATTTATTATTTTTTTAGGATAATGTGTTTTTTTTTTCATTCCAACATTCGATGGCATATGTCTTATAATGACAGGGTAAGTTAATAGTTTATTTTTATGGTGATTCGTTTTCATTTGATCCAGTTTGTCCATTCATTCATGTATTTTCTTAATTTAGCCTTTTGGGTAGTTTAAATGGGAATGTTTTAAACTTAACCCTATAACGTGTTGTCAAGAAATGTCTAAACATTTTCGCCTAATATAATGCTAGTTTTAACATATCCAACAATTGTACATCTGCATTTGATCATACAATCTGTTTGGAGAAGGCATTGTGTGATCCCAGCCCAGAAAATGTGTGCAACAGCGACAAAGGAGGATGAGGTAATGCACCGCCGAGATGGAAAAGGGGGTGTGTTTCTCACTGCATGGCTTTTGTGAGTGAGTGAGTGTGTGTGTGTGGGGGGTCTTGTGGTACGCTATAGTAAATTGTAGTAATATTTGTGTCTGTGCTTATTCAACCATATTAGGGGCGTTCTCCGTTTATAATTTGTTGAACAGAGAAAATGACAGGGTTTGTTGCTAAACGTCCACGCCTTAAATCCAACCCGTTTGACCCCCTCGTGCTCAATTTTGAGGTTGTCAATGGTGGGACGCACCAAGCATCTCTGGTTCGTTAAGCAAAAGATTCGCTCGATTGATCATTTGTTACAATGTTGTCCCATGTCGATTGGTTGCAGAATAATGCACCGTGAAGGCTACACGGTTAGGCTATTTATCAATAAATAATAAGGTAACGACAGCGATGGACTTGTTTCATTTAAATTCATCAGTGTAACCACCTCGGTTATGGGTATTTAGGTCTGGGTGATGTGTTCATAATACAGGCATCATTCGTTAAATTGCGTTGTAAAAAAAAGTGAGGCTACTGTCATTGCCATCATGCCCTATCGAATCAAGATGTTGCCCCACAAGCAATCCAATGACAGCAAATATGCTATGCGGAGATGTGTAATAGATTCTGACAAGGTCAAGTAATTCATGAATGGTACTGCGTCTCGAGCAAGCGGATTGCAAATGATTTTTGCAGGGATTTTTTACAAAGGAGCAACTCGCGAGATGATATTATCGCACTTGCATTGTAAAATTACACATAGCCCCCATATATTACTTCAACGTGTGCCGCTCTCACTTGGCATAGACCCTGTTTGAAAAATCTCTTGTAAAATGTGGTATCCTAATTATTTTTACACGTGCAATAACAGGGTTGAAATGACTATGCCCTCTATCCCATTTTCCTTTTAAGGACAATTTCTGCTAAATGTGTGAAATTAAGACATTGCCTAGAGAATCTATCACACGTGTTTCTCACATGTATCATATAGGCTACCTCAGCTTTCAGCTCCAATAGATAGCTATATAGCTACAGTAGCCTGAATACTACTAACAGTCACACCCACACTATAGATATAGCTAAAGTAGAGTTAACCCGCAGAGAATGTACACTGCACATAAACATAGAATAAACCCTCAGAATGACCAACTCTGCGGACGACCCAGTCAAAGACAAAACATCTAATATCCAAATGATAAAAACGACCATCCATAGCCTATTACGTTCTCGTTTCGTAGGCTAATGTTACATGTTAGCGATACCACATCTCAAATAAGCGCTGCAATACATTGATATGGCTAGCCTACATTTTTACGGGACAACGTGACACCATAGCTATAATCGAAATATATCCTCCAAATGGATTAGGCCAAATAACCCCATAGATATAGTTGTTTTCTCTCTATAGTCGCCTACATTCTTTTGCTGAATAGAAAGCGCCTTCATCAAAATAAACTATATTTTTAAAGACATTTTATTTTCGTAGACCAAATATAGTCTAATAGTCATATTCGTTAATGAAAAATGATCTAAATCCTATTTGACATTAGACAATTATCATATCGCTAACCTATACTCAATGTATTTCGTTACAAAAAAATAAACGATGCACCTGCTAGGCACTCATATTTCGAAAGAGCTTGTCTTTAGATGCTGCGTGTCTTTTAGTTCAAATTTTCATTCACAAAGCATGTCAAGTCAAAGCATTTATGTTTAGTCTTTTTTCACAATGGCTCGGCTGCTGAATTATTTATAAATCCCTTGCCACTACAGGATTCTGAGGAGCAGTTGTCTTACTTCGGCAGCGTTTGCGTTATGTAATGCAAACGGAACACTGGCCTATTCGTGCGAACGTCCCCGTACACGTTTCCAATCGAAATTACAGGTGCATTCTTATAGAATTTAAAAAAGAAAATACATTTTTTGTTTAAAATCATTTTTTTGTTTGTTTAGAATCTCCTTGATAACGAATGGGGGGGGGGAAAAACGTGAAATGTGACATAGCCTTTGGTTTGTTGTGTCTATTATTTTTGGACGAAATTAGCTCATGCATACCATTGTATATAGCCAGATAATAAACTAATCTCATGCATTCATTGCAATAAAAAAAAATACAGACTTGTTCCTGGAAGAAACGATCGAACAGTTGATTACAAATAGTTTGCAGGTTAACACTTATCATTATGAATCTTGCCCTGGAGCCAGATCTGTGCGATTTCCGATAGATTAGCCAAATGCAAAATCAAAATTAGCTAAATTCTGAAAAATTACCAATCTACAGAGCTGCCTCCAGTCCAAGAGTAATGACCTTAAATGCCACCCTGCAAATAGTTTGGCTTTCATTCTTAACAATTCGCTAATCATTGTTGAGTCAAATATAAAACAATAATTCAATCGACCGTGAAAGAGTCACTCACCTAACTGAACAGCAAGAAACAGTGAGATATATTTGCCGGACCAAGTTAATCCCATTCTACGTGTGGTAAAACCATTGGCGTATGCAGATCTTAAAAACTTGGAAGGAAAAACGATGTTGAGGTCTGGGCATCACACATAGCCATCAACTTCCAGCAGCATTCACAGACTCTTCCTTTTTCTCCCGTTGCCTGTTACACTCACAGTGTGGCGAAGAGGAGTGAAATGGTGCACCCCTTGTAAAGCGAGGGCGGTGATGGCTCTTTTTTTTTCACTTTCTCCCCATCTCTAGCTCTGCTTCACGCCCACATCGCATGCTTGACGTAGAGGTGACTGTTGGACTCCCCCTTCCTCCCCCTAGCCCACACCTTACACATACAGCCATTAAAAGACCTGTAGTGATATCTGGGTCAAGGGCACACGTGCGACTATGAGACTATGGACTCAGAAGTGACCAAATGCCCCTTTTCTTTGTGCCATCGACAGAGAACTAATACGAATATGCCAATATGTATCTGATTTGTATATTTGTGGTGTACTTTGTTTATATAATATTTAATCATATGTTTACTATGGACAAAAAAATACATATTTTCTGCCAAAAAAACGCTGTTTATCATGCTACTAGAAATGTGTCCAAATGCCGATATGCTATACATTATCCAAGAGTCAAATCGGTGACCTTGCGTTTAGGCTATTATATTCTAAGCTAAGTAAACTCTCATTTCTCACGACAGTCTATGATAGGAAAAACAGAGGAGTTAGGACAGCCATATATGAGATGTAGCCCAGATATAGCTCATTGCATGGGAATGCAATTCTTTATTCATCAACGCAGCAACGCTATCCTGTCTGACCTCTGGAAACGAATGCTGTTAAAATACTTGAATCTAAGTCCAGATAAACTACATATTCTCTCACATTTGACAAATTTGTTTAGTCGTAGGCTATTCTGAAATGCCTATTGGAAAGCCCTTGCTGGTACAGAGTGTAAATATTCGCAAAATGTTTTCTTCACATTAAGTAACCAGGTTTCTGTCGAACCTTTTTATGCGAGAAATGTACATGTCGGATAAAACATGTCATGACATGCCTGACATGCCTGTGTCGGTAAACCTTCAAAACGTCTACGAAAACAATGGGATTTTTTTTTGTCAGTAAAATGATTTATGCGAGAAATGTCGGTGGAAACGCTTTTATCCGCAACTGTTGATATATAATAACCATCAAATCGAAGTAAACTTTGATTCACGCGATTACATGTTTGGTGGTCGTGGAGAAAGCATGATGAAGCTACAGATGAAAGAAGTTATGATGAACTTGAAAGGTAAAGTGCAAGGTGATGAGCTTGATGCTCCTGTCCAATAAATATCTTATTCTGGCGACATGATCATTGATGCTTGGTTGTCATTTGACAAATACAAATGATCTTGTATTTTTGTCCATAATAATCTCATCATGTAGGCTTTACCTGCATTGTATCTGCGGCTAGAGCGCAAGTGACAATACCAGAGTGGGCACATCGCCATATAACACAACATTTTTTTGTGAGAAAACGATCAGTAGAGTTTAAAATGTGATGTATTTTTTATTCGGTACATGGGAATTTTACTGCAAAGGGTATTTTTATGTACACTACCTCATCACGCACATACTTTTATCCGCAACACGTCAATTTGATGGAAACACAAATGGTGGGAAAATGCGCGTTTGGTTTTTATGCAGATTTTTTTCTTATATTCGCATGGAAATCCGTCGCCAATTGGATGGAAACCTAGCTACCGACAAGGAAAAGAAAACCTTTCCTCGACATTAAAACTGATGTGAATGACGAACCCACTTACACAGTCATTTTAGATTCAGTGTCTGTCGCAAGGTGTCTTATGGGAAGCTGAGCCGTGTGTGTGTGCGCGGGCGTGTGCGTAGGGCGCACTGTGTAGGTGCGCTCGCGCATGTGATTGTGAGGAAGTCATACAAATGTATCCATAATGAGTGACGCTATACCGCTATTATAAAAGAAGAGGGAGGGAACAATTCTGCTCTCTTCCTCACTGACGTCAGCGGAATTTGTAACGAGCCAATGAGTTTAACTTTTTTCGTGCCAGACCCGGTGCACCCACCAGAATACTAAAAAGTTCCCCGCAGGCGGCTTGCTGAAGGAGAATCCCCATGCAGTGAGAACTACGGACTGCGGACGTCGAGCCCCCTCAGTCTTTGCTGAGTAGGCTAATTGGGTCCACCGACAGTTCATTTAGAATGGAGACCGCGCTGAAATAAGCTTTTAGTGAAGGTCTAGAAACGGTAATATTGTGGGGAGCCCTGAAGACAGTCACCCTCCCGGACCTTTTCTAAAAGGTTTGCCATGTGCATAACCTAGACTGTTTTAATGAGATATCGTGTATGCTTCTTGAACTTGACCTAAATAAGCCTCGCAGTTTATCAAATAACCTAGCATATACCTACCTAGTCGTCATATAAACAGCATCGGATACATTTATAGCGTATAGTCCGATTTATCCATTATTGTGCAAAATATTATAAGCAAATGGACACAGGAATATCAGTGTAGTCTGATGAACTAGCTCTCTACGGGTATATATATGCCATTTAGCTGACGCTTTTATCCAAAGCGACTTACAGTCATGTGTGCATACATTCTACGTATGGGTGGTCCCGGGAATCGAACCCACTACCCTGGCATTACAAGCGCCATGCTCTACCAACTGAGCCACAGAAGGACCAGAGTCTCTTGTTGCAGCTGTCTGATAACGATACATGTTCTAGAATGATCATCATAAGATTACTAAGTAGTTTTAGTAGACGTCATCATCAGGTGCATTCCTCAATGAGAGGTGTATGTATGTAAGGCTACTGTAGTAGAGAATCACTCTTTCTCATTGATAAACTGATATCTAGTCGCCCTCTGGTGGTGGATAGTTGTTTCTACAGTTACAGTAGAACTGTCATTGACACACACACACACACACACACATACACACACACAACGTAAACAAAAGGCCCCCAAAAAATTGTCAAAGACTCCAGACACTCTTGTCATAGACTGTTCTCTCTGCTACCACACGGCAAGCAGTACCGGAGCGCCAAGTCTAAGTCCAAGAGGCTTCTTAATAGCTTCTACCCCAAAGTCATAAGACTCCTGAACATCTAATCAAATGGCTACCGAGACTATTTGCATTGCCCCCCCCCCCTCCTTTTACGCTGCTGCTACTCTGTTATTATCTATGAATAAGTAACTTTAATAACTCTACCTACATGTACAGCTGAAGTCAGAAGTTTACATACACTTAGGTTGGAGTTATTAAAACTGGTTTTTCAACCACTCCACACATTTATTGTTAACAAACTATAGTTTTGGCAAGTCGATTAGGACATCTACTCTCTACTCATGACACAAGTAATTCTTCCATCAATTGTTTACAGACAGATTATTTCACTTATAATTCACTGTATCACAATTCATGGGTCAGAAGTTTACATACACTAAATTGGCTGTGCCTTTCAACAGCTTGGAAAATTCCAGAAATTTATGTCATGGCTTTAGAAGCATCTGATAGGCTAATTGACATAATTTGAGTCAATTGGAGATGTACCTGTGGATGTATTTCAAGACATGCGTTCAAACTCAGTGCCTCTTTGCTTGACATCATGGGAAAATCTAAAGAAATCAGCCAAGACCTCAGAAAAAAAATTGTAGACCTCCACATGTCTGGTTCATCCTTGGGAGCAATTTCCAAATACCTTAAGGTACCACGTTCATCTGTACAAACAATAGTACGCAAGTATAAAGACCATGGGACCACACAGCCGTCATACCGCTCAGGAAGGAGACGCGTTCTGTCTCCTAGAGATTAACGTACTTTGGTGTGAAAAGTGCAAATCAATCCAAGAAGAACAGCAAAGGACCTTGTGAAGATGCTGGAGGAAACAGGTACAAAAGTATCTATATCCACAGTAAGACGAGTCCTATATCGACATAACCTGAAAGGCCGCTCAGCAAGGAAGAAGCCACTGCTCCAAAACCGCCATAACAAAGCTAGACTACGGTTTGCAACTGCACATGGGGACAAAGATCGTACTTTTTGGAGAAATGTCCTCTGGTCTGATGAAACAAAAATAGGACTGTTTGGCCATAATGACCATCGTTATGTTTGGAGGAAGAAGGGGGACGCTTGCAAGCCGAAGAACACCATCCCAACCGTGAAGCACGGAGGTGGCAGCATCATGTTGTAGGGGTGCTTTGCTGCAGGAGGGACTGGTGCACTTCACAAAAGATGGCATTATGAGGTCGGAAAATTATGTGGATATATTGAAACAACATCTCAAGACATCAGTCAGTTAAAGCCTGGTCGCAAATGGGTCTTCCAAATGGACAATGACCCCAAGCATACTTCCAAAATTGTGGCAAAATGGCGTAAGGACATCAAAGTCAACCACCCAATCCACCACCCAAGAAGTCCCAGAAAGTACCCCACTCCTATAACCACCCAAGACGTCCCAGAAACAGCCGGATTATCAAACCCGGATCTGGACCCCTAATAAACCATCATCATGACCCTGACACACTCTGAACATAAATACTTTCTTCAGATGGCTGTGCAAGGTTGCCTCCCCACTAGGGAATCCATCCATAGAGAGCACAAGGTACAGTACGTACAGAGAACTGCCCCCCACGGATGCACTCAACACTGAACACACTTACCAATGGTTTGTGAATGCTCCATGGCCAGGTGGGTCTGGGCCGTGTTTGTTCCCTCTCCTCCAGCCTCCTGCGGCCAGCCTTGCTGCCGCATCGCTCCTCCTCCAGCACCAGCCCAGGCCGACGGACATACCCTCCCCCACCCCTTTCTCTCTCTCCATCCCTCTCCTCCTTCCTCCCTGTATACCTATTCCTTTCACAGAACCAGAACCAGACCAAAACCACAGACCATTCATCACACCAGAAGAGGCGTGGAGGAAGGACCAAAGATTTAGACCTACGCCCGGAGCGATCAAGCCACAGGGGAGTACCATCACTGACCTCTGGGTCCTGGGCTCCCTTGTGTGTCTGCTTGCTCCTCAGGTTTTCATTCCTCCCATCTACAGATCCAGATCCCAACCCAGCACATGCATCAGCCCCAGTTCCCAGTTCGTGGTACCCAGTTCCTTTTTTTCTCCCGGTCCCCAGTTTTCAGCCCTGGTCCCAGCACCAGCATGACTATCAGTCCCGGACCCAACATCAGCACCAACCCAGTTTTCTCCCAGCCACAACACCAGCAACAACACTGGACACAGCACTGACTAACCACAACTGCCACCTCCAACCAGAAACTGCCAGTCCAGAACCTTTCCCCTCCCCCAACACAAAGACAGACAAATTGGCTGACTGACAAACTGATTTTCCAGATTCTTTGGTGTTTAATTGATTGCTTTGTTTGAGCTTTTCTTTGACTAGATGGCCATTTGGTTTGCCTAATTTAAATTGTTTGCTTATTGTATCAATTGTTTATTATTTCAAATGTTTTAATGAATGATGAAAGAATTGTAACTTTTTACCTTTAAATAATAAAAACAGAAACAATCTCAAAAACAATGGAAGGCTAGATGGGCCTATAGCTAGAGCACTACTGAATGAAGTGCTCTTTGCACGTGATAATGTCATGGAACACACCTCATTCGTTAAATATTGTTCACGTTTACGTTACGCAGTGCACATCAAACAAAGATTTGAGGAATAAGATGCTGATTAGACTAAAACCTCCTGCTGATCTAAACCCATATTGTCTATGTCTTAACCAATGTATATCTAGATTTCAGGAGTGATGTGTAGGCTTGAGCTAGGCCGGATGGTGACAAGCCCAGAGAATCCTTTCAATAAATATGGTGGGATCAGACCGGATATAAAAACCTGCTCTTGCGGCAGGACTGGAGTTTTCCTTTCTTGACTGCAGGCAAACAGACAGACTAAGAGAGTGCCCTGAAATTACCTCTCTGGTGTCAGGAGGGAGAGAGATGCTAGAGAAGAGGCAGGAGGAGAGCAGGTGATGCCCCTAACCAGCTTTCCATAGAAACTTTAAAATTCAGGACAAGCCTGATGGAAACAAATATTGATATGATAACCATCATATCGAAGTAAACCCGGAGTCACGCAATGTGTTGTGTTGTTCCACTACGACTCGAGAAAGCATGCAGTTTATTAGGCTACATATGAAATAAGTTATGATGAATTTCAAAGGGTGGTGAAAGTGCACGGTATTGAGCTTGATGCTCCTTTCCAATTAATTTCGAGGGTCTTTTTCTGGTAACATGATGATCGAGTCTTGGCTTCTGTTTGACAAATAAAAATAATCGCACTCTCATCATGTAGTAGGCTATACTTGCACTGTATCGGCAAGTAGAGTGGGCACATTCGCTATATAACGCAACCTTTTTTGTGACAAAACCAGTAGAGTTGAAAATGGAAACACATTTAAATTGTATTGGGAAATCGAACCTTGGGATTAGTCTTTCATTGTGATGTGCTCGGTGAGGTTATGCCGTTATTTGTTTTCACGGATTCTTAAGTGTGTGATTGTCGGTACTATGTTTGTTCCTCCGTGCGTTTGTACGGGGTTCTCTGTTGTCGAGGGCGTTGTACCTTTTTCGATTGTGCCATTCCTGTGTTGATGGATTTTCTTATTAAAACACGCTTCTCAGACATCCTTGCTCTCCTGCGCCTGACTCCTACACCTACCACCTAGAGGCAACATTATCACAGAATCCCGCACCACTTCGATGGAGTCAGCAGGAGCGGACGCGCTCCCAGTATCTATGGAGGAGCGTGTTCAACACCACACGGCAGTGTTACACCGGCTGGGGACCGCGATAGATCAGGTGATGGCGACGATGGAAAGATGGGAGAGAGGTGGCCTTCCCACACCTCCATCAGCCACACCCCAACCAGTACCACAACCCTCTCCTTCATTGCCTGGGTACAGTGGGATTTGACTCATGGAACGGCGGCCGGGTATAATTCCACCTGGAGTAAGAACCTCTGGCACCCGGCCGCCGTTCCATGAGTCGAATCCCACTGTACCCAGGCAGGTTGTTACTGTGTGGCTGATGGAGGTGGGACCGAGGACGTCCGTAGGGAGCTAGCCTGTAGAGACACCACCCTCTCCTTGGACCAGCTGATAGACATGTCCATTCGATTGGACAACTTGCTGGCGACCCGCGGACGTCCAGATCGGGTCCTGTCAGTTTCATCCCCCAGCCCCTCCATTCCAACGCCCATGGAGCTAGGAGGTGCTGCAACGAGGGCGACCGGAGGAGGGGGGCTTTCCTGTACCAGCTGTGGTCGTAGAGGGCACACTGCTGACCGGTGCTGGAGGGGTCCTCCAGGGAGTCGAGACGAGTCCAGGCCGTGCACTGCTCGGACACCTCACCTGAGTCGGCACCAGGCTCACCCAGAGCCCCCTGTTGGTCACATGTATGTGTTGATTCTTTTCCCCTGAAATTTTCCCTCATTCCCGACATAAGGCGCTAGTAGATTCAGGCGCAGCAGGGAATATTATTGACCGTGGTTTAGCGCATAGGTTAGGGATCCCCTTTGTTCAGCTTGACAAACCCTTCCCAGTGCACGCCTTAGATAGCCAACCATTAGGGTCAGGGCTAGTCAGGGAGACAACGGCTCCACTGGGCATGGTTACGCAGGAGGGTCATGAGGAGAGAATTAGTCTCTTCCTCATTGATTCTCCTGCATTTCCGGTGGTGCTGGGGATTCCCTGGTTGTCCCGTCCCAACGCCAGGATTTTGTGGCAACAGAGGGCTCAAAAGGGGTGGTCAGAAGAGTGCTCAGGCAGGTGTGTAGGTGTTTCCATCGGTGCTACGAAGGTTGAGAGTCCAGACCAAATCTCCACCGTGCTCATTCCCTCAGAATATGCCGACACAATTACCACCTCATCGACAAGGGGATTGTGCGATAAATCTCCTGGTAGACGCTGCACTTCCCAGGAGTTACGTGTATCCCCTGCAACAGGAGGAGACAGTGGGTGGCTATGGAGACATACATATCTGAATCTCTGGGGCAGGGGTACATTCAGCTCTCCATATCACCTGCCTCCTCGAGTTTCTTTTTTGTGAAGAAAAAGGAGGGACTATATAGGTCTAAATTCCATCACGGTGGGGTACAGTTACCTGCTACCTCTCATTGCCATGACGATTGAGTCATTTCACGGAGCACGCTTTTTCACAAAACTGGATCTCAGGAGCTGTATAACTTGGTGCGTATCTGGGAGGGAGATGAGTGGAAGACAGCGTTTAGTACCTCATCCGGCCATTATGAGTACCTCGTCATGCCGAACGGGTTGAAGAATGCTCCAGCATTCTTCCAATCTTTTGTAGATGAGATTCTCAGGGACCTGCAAGGGCAGGGTGTGGTGGTTTATATCGATGAGATTTTGGTCTATTCCTCTACACGCGCCGCGCATGTGTCTTTGGTGCGCAAGGTACTTGGGCGACTGTTGGAGCATGACCTGTACGTCAAGGCTGAGAAATGCTTGTTCTTCAAACAAGCCGTCTCCTTCCTTGGGTATTGCATTTCCACATCAGAGATGGTAATGGAGTGTGACCGCATTGCAGCCGTGCGTAATTGGCTGACTCCAACCACGGTAAAGGAGATGCAGCGGTTCTTACAGTTTGCCAATTACTACCGGAGGTTTATCCAGGGTTTTGGGTAGGTGGCTGCTCCCATTAAGTCACTGCTGAAGGGGGGGCCGGTGCGTCTGGGGTGGTCGGCTGAGGCGGACAGGGCTTTTGGTCGCCTGAAGGCTCTTTTCACCTCGGCTCCCGTGCTGGCGCATCCAAATCCCTCTTTGACATTCATAGTGGAGTGGACACGTCCGAGGTTGCGATTGGAGCCGTGCTCTCACAGCGCTCGGGTACGCCACCGAAACTATGACCGAACGCCACCGAAACTATGACGTGGGGGATCGAGAGTTGCTGGCTGAAGGTGTGGAGACATTGTTTCTAATCGGGGTCCCCAGTTCACATCCAGGGTGTGGACGGCGTTCATGGACCGTTTGGGGGTTTTCACCCCGAGAGTAATGGGCAGGTGGAGAGAGTGAACCAGGATGTGGGTAGGTTTCTGCGGTCATATTTGCCAGGACCGGCCAGGGGAGTGGGCGAAGTATTTCCCCTGGGCAGAGATGGCCCAGAACTCACTCCGCCACTCCTCCATGAACCTATCAGCCCGTTCTGGTACCATGGCATCAGAGCCAGACCGAGGCTCCTGTGGTGGACGATTGGGTGAGGCACTCAAGGGAGAGCTGGGAGGCCGCCCAATGTTACCTTAAATGGGCCGAGGGGCGGCAGAAGGCAAGTGCTGACCACCACCGCAGCGAGGCCCCGGTGTTCACACCGGGGGACCGGGTCTGGCTCTCGACCCATAACCTGCCCCTCTGCCTGCCCTGCCGGAAGCTGGGTCCGCGGTTTGTGGGGCCATTTAAAGTCCTGAGGAGAATAAACTAGGTGTGTTACAGGTTACAGCTCCCCCTTATTACCGTATTAACCCCTCGTTTCATGTGTCTCTCCACAGGCCGGTGGTGGCTGGTCCGCTTCAAGAAGCTGAGGTGCGGGAGGTCCCTCTGCCCCCCCTGGACATCGAGGGGGCGCCGGCGTATGCAGTTTGGTCCATACTGGACTCGAGGCGTCGGGTGGGGGGCCTTCAGTACCTCGTGGATTGGGAGGGGTACGGTCCGGAGGAGAGATGCTGGGTGTCGGTGGAGGACGTATTGGACCCACCTATGCTGCGGATCGCCCTGTGCCTCGTCCTCCGGGTCGTCCTCGAGGCCGGCGTCAGTGCGCTGTGGGAGCCGCGCGTCAGGGGGGGGTACTCTCACGACTTCTACCGAAGGTGGCTCCTCTCCCTGTTCGGGCGGCGCTCGGCGGTCGGCGTCGCCGGTCTATTAGCCATCACGATCCCTTTTTCCTTTTCTGTTTGTTTTGTCTATGGTTCTTTTTCACACCTGGTTTCATTTGCGTTAATTTCTGTGTGTATATATGTACCCTGTTGCCTGCCTAAGTTTGTGCAGGATTAGTTTTTCATTGTGATGTGCTCGGTGAGGTTATGCCATTATTTGTTTTCACGGATTCTTAAGTGTGTGATTGTCTGAACTTTGTTTGTTCCTCCGTACATTTGTACGGGTCCTCTGTTATCGAGGGCGTTGTACCTTTTTTGATTGTGCCATTCCTGTGTTGGTGGACTTTCTTATTAAAACACTCTTCTCAGACATCCTTGCTCTCCTGCGCCTGACTCCTACACCTACCACCTAGACGCAACATTATCACACCGTCAGGGCAATTTCTGTTAAACCTTATTGATGCTTGTGTACTACAAACTGTTAAAGAAACTAGATCATAAAAGATAGAATTGTGCATGTATTAGTAAAGGCCTGTTTTAACTGTTCTGTGTTTAGAATAAGAATCTAACGAGGGAAGTATGCCCCATGATGTTCTTGGGACACAGCCAGGAGCTGACAGGTGAGACCTATGGTTTCCTGTTAGTCAGAAGAAAATGAACGGGTTCCTCGTAATCTACTGAAAACAGAGCAAAGTGTTAAATCCTGCGCACTAGTTTAAAGCTGCTGTCCTGACTGGGACCTGTTGCTGCGCAAAAGGTTCATGTTTGTGTATGTGTGTGGGTGTGAAACCCCACATCATTCTTGGCAGACAGCAAAATACGCCTGCTTGCTCAATTCGGGGAACTGTTATTTATGACTAGTGAGGATAGGACTAGGTAAAATACTAGGGTGTGGAGATTCGGCGAAAACTCTAAAACTAGTGAACCCAGTGACTGGTTAAAAGCCTAGGGTGTCGGGTTCTGAAAAATAAATACCCATGACTGGTGAGACCAGTAAGACTAACTAAAAGCCTAGGGTGTTGGGTTCTGGACACCTTTGACTAGTGAAGTTAGGACTAATTAAAAGGCTGTGGGACTTCTGAGAGTCACCCATGAATAGTGAAATCAGTAAAAAATATAGTATGACTAGTTAAAAGCATAGGTTATGGAGTTCTGTAAAAGGGATGTCTATGACTAGTGAGACTGGGTGTCACGGTTTTCATATGGTGAAGGAGAGTCGGACCAAACTCGATTGCGATTCATGTTTATTTAAACAACGTAAACACGAATAAACACAAACTCTACAAAACAATAAACGTAGTGAAAACCGAAACAGCCTTAACTGGTGCAAACTAACACAGACTAAGGACACTCAGGACAATCACCCACAATACAACCAAAGAATATGGCTGCCTAAATATGGTTCCCAATCAGAGACAACGATAAACACCTGCCTCTGATTGAGAACCACTTCAGACAGCCATAGACTCTCCTAGAACACCCCACTAAGCTACAATCCCACTAAGCTACACACCACATAAAAAAACCCATGTCACACCCTGGCCTGACCAAATACATAAAGAAAAACACAAAATACTTCGACCAGGGAGTGACAGAACCCCCCCCCCTAAGGTGCGGACTCCCAAACGCACCTCAAATCAATAGGGAGGGTCCGGGTGGGCGTCTGTCCGTGGTGGCGGCTCCGGCGGGGGACGTGGACCCCACTTCACAATTGTCTTAGTCCCCTCTCCTCGCGTCCCTGGATAGACCACCCTCGCCGCCGACCATGGCCTAGTAGTCCTCACCCAGAACCCCACTGGACTGAGGAGCAGATCGGGACTGAAGGACAGCTCGGGACTGAGGCAGCTCGGGACTGAGGGGAAGCTCGGGAGTGAGAGAAAGCTCGGGAGTGAGAGAAAGCTCGGGAGTGAGAGAAAGCTCGGGAGTGAGAGAAAGCTCGGGAGTGAGAGAAAGCTCGGGAGTGAGAGAAAGCTCGGGAGTGAGAGAAAGCTCGGGAGTGAGAGGAAGCTCGGGAGTGAGAGGAAGCTCGGGAGTGAGAGGAAGCTCAGGCAGGTTGATGGATCTACCAGATCCTGGCTTGCTGGTGGTTCCGGCAGATCCTGGCCGACTGGCGGATCCTGGCCGACTGGCGGATCCTGGCCGACTGGCGGATCCTGGCCGACGGGCACTTCTGGCAGATCCTGGCCGACGGGCACTTCTGGCAGATCCTGGCCGACGGGCTCTCTGGCACCTCTGGGCTGAGGGCTCTGGCGCCGGACAGGCGGGAGAGGCGCCGGAGACTCCGGCAGCGGCGCCGGACAGGCGGGAGACTCCGGCAGCGGCGCCGGACAGGCGGGAGACTCCGGCAGCGCAGGACAGGCGAAAGGCTCCGACAGCGCAGGAGAGGCGAGGTGCACTGTAGGCCTGATGCGTGGTGCTGGCACTGGTGGTACTGGGCCGAGGACATGCACAGGAAGCCTGGTGCGGGGAGCTGCTACCAGAGGGCTGGGGTGTGGAGGTGGTACTGGATAGACCGGACCGTGCAGGCGCACTGGAGCTCTTGAGCACCGAGCCTGCCCAACCTTACCTGGTTGAATACTCTCGGTCGCCCTGCCAGTGCGGCGAGGTGGAATAGCCCGTACTGGGCTATGTAGGCGAACCGGAGACACCGAGCGCAAGGCTGGTGCCATGTAAGCCGGCCCAAGGAGACGCACTGGGGACCAGATGCGTAGAGCCGGCTTCATGGCATTTGGCTCAACGCTCAATCTAGCCCGACCGATACGCGGAGCTGGAATATACCGCACCGGGCTATGCACCCGCACTGGGGACACCGTGCACACCACTGCATAACACGGTGCCTAGCCCCCCGGTAAGCACAGGGAGTTTGCGCAGGTCTCCTACCTGGCGTTGCCATACTCCTTGTAAGCCCCCACCCAATAAATTGTTGGGGCTGATTCCCGGGCTTCCATCCGCGCCGTCGTGCTTGCTTCGCCAACCTCATTCTCCTGTAACCTTCCGCGCACTGCTCCATCGAATCCCAGGCGGGACCTGTCTATCTCCTCCCAAGAAGTATAGTCCATACTGTACTCCTCTTTGGGCTGCTCCTGTTTCCTCTTCTCCTGCTGCACCTTTGGGCGGCTACACTCCCCTGGTTTAGCCCAGGGTCCTCTCCCGTCAAGGATTTCCTCCCATGTCCAGAAATCCTTAATACGCAGCTCCTCTTTGGGCTGCTCCTGCCTGTTGACACGCTGCTTGGTCCGTTTACGGTGGGTGATTCTGTCACGGTTTTCATATGGTGAAGGAGAGTCGGACCAAACTGCAGCGTGTCGATTGCGATTCATGTTTATTTAAACAACGTAAACACGAATAAACACAAACTCTACAAAACAATAAAAGTGAAAACCAAGAGAAACAGCCTTAACTGGTGCAACACAAGAGACTAAGGACATCAAGAGACTAAGGACACAGACTAAGGACATCAAGACTAAGGACATCAAGAGACAGGACAATCACCCACAATACAACCAAAGAATATGGCTGCCTAAATATGGTTCCCAATCAGAGACAACGATAAACACCTGCCTCTGATTGAGAACCACTTCAGACAGCCATAGACTGTCCTAGAACACCCCACTAAGCTTCAATCCCACTAAGCTACACACCACATAAAAAAACCCATGTCACACCCTGGCCTGACCAAATACATAAAGAAAAACACAAAATACTTCGACCAGGGCGTGACACTGGGACTGGTTAAAAGTCCAGGGTGTGGGGTTTTGAAAAAAGGACACCTACTACTCGTGAAATCGGTGATTCTATTGTTAATTAATTGAAGTGAAATAGTGAGGACATACGGGGTGCCGTTACTCAAAACATTCCAGGAAATAAATTATATGACATAAGATAGTGCGATGTCATTATGACTGTTATCAACCAAATTCTATTTTAGAAATAAGGAAATATTCCTGCAAGTTATAACAATACTGAGTGTGTTTGGGAACAGTTCTGTGTGAATGTGATATGAGAGTTTTGTGAGTATGAAAATAAGTGTTATAAACTAGAGTTTGTGTAATAAGAGATTGAAATTTGAATAATTTGAAATTTGGATGATAAGATATTGAAATTTGCACAATAAGCTGATTGAAATTTGGATAATAAGTTTAGATTTATAACATTATATAGGGATTCTGTGAATATATGAAAACATGAGAAATTGTAGAGATTTGATCACGTAATAATGGGAAAAAAATGTAATAATATACAAACTTGCACACCTAAACGTAGATGTACGTAAGTGGTGTAAAAAGTATTCTGAGAAGTTAAATATAAAATAAATATTCAATATGAAATATTATTAAATATTAATAATATGGATATGAACTGAATGTATACTTGTTGTTGTTTTGACAATTTCCAATTATTATTAGTAAATGTTATAGTTTGGGTGACACCAGTGAATTTAAGCAAGAAAGTCATGTTAATGTTTCCATTATAAGGAATAGTGTTTACAATAAAAGTAGATCCAGGTACATTAAATGTTTCAGTACTGAATATTAAGCTGATAAACCAGCATCAACTTTTTGAGATTTGTGAAACAGCAGGTTCTATATTTTGACCAAATTAATGCAACAGGTTAAAGTGATGAGATTACCGGAAAGGGGTGTTTGGATTTTTTTTTTAAAGGTGTTTTTTCCACTTAATGGGACACTGTATTATCTGATGCATCTTAAGTAGGATTCTTTCTTCCAGGACTGATGGAAGTCCACTACAGTATGTTAAAAGGTAATTTACCACCTTCAAGAGTGCAGTCTCAGTGCTATAATGGGGTCTAAAAATCAGACTGAAACGTTCATGTAACGGATCTCGTCCTCCTCTTCTGAGGAGGAGTAGCGAGAAGGACAAATTTGCAGCGTGGTAAGTGTTCATGATGTAATATTTAATGAATCAAAACTGAACACTGAAATACAAAAAAAAACAATCAAGTGAACGAACGAAAACCGAAACAGTCCTGTCTGGTGACATACACAAAGACAGAAAATAAACACTCACGAAACACAGGTGGAAAAAGGCTACCTAAGTATGATTCTCAATCAGAGACAACTAACAACACCTGCCTCTGATTGAGAACCATACTAGTGCGAACACAAAAACCAAACATAGAAAAACAAACATAAACTGCCCACCCCAACTCAAGCCCTGACTATACTAAAACAAAGACAAAACAAAGGAACTAAGGTCAGAACATGACAGTTCCTTACTCATTATTTGTCTTCAGGAAGGCAGTGAGTTGCTGTGCAACAGCTTTTTTTTTATTTTTGAGTGAGAGGAATGGGAGATTCTATATAGGCCAATAGTTTTTTACATTTTCCAGGTCAAGTTTGGACTTTTTCAGCAGAGGCTTTATTACTGCCACTTTTAGTGAGTTTGGTACACATCCGGAGGATAGGGAGTCATTTTCTATGTTCAACATAGGAGGGCCAAGCACAGGAAGTAGCTCTTTCAGTAGTTTAGTTGGAATAAGGTTCAGTATGCAGCTTGAAGGTTTAGAGGCCATTACTATTTTCATGAATGTGAGATACAGGATTAAAAAACTTGAGTGTCTTGAGGTCCTGGCAGTTCTGTTTAGACTAAGGACAACTGAGCTTTGGAGAAATACGCTGATTCAAAGAGCAGTCTGTCATTTGCTTTCTAAGGAAGCGAAAGCCATCCTTCCTTCGTGAATGTTGCTTTTTAGTTAGCTTGGCGACAGTATCAAAAATACAATTTGTATTGTTCTTATTCTCCTCAATTAGGTTGGAAAAATAGGATGATCAAGCAGCAGTGAGGCCTCCTCGATATTGCACAGTACTGTCTTTCCAAGCTAGTAGGAAGACTTCCAGTTTGGCAGAGCGCCATTTCCCTTCCAATTTTCTGGAAGCTTGCTTCAGGGCTCGGGAATTTTCTGTATACCAGGAAGCTAATTTCTTGGGACAAATGTTTTTGTCTATTTAGGGGTGCGACTGCATCGAGGGTATTATGCAAGGTTACATGTATATCCTCAGTTAGGTGGTTAACTGATTTTTGTACTCCAACAACCTTGGGTAGATGGAGTGAGTCTGGAAGGGCATCTAGGAATCTTTGGGTTGTCCGACAATTTATAGCACAGCTTTTGATGATCCTTGGTTGGGGTCTGAGCAGATCATTTGTTGCCATTGCAAACGTAATAAGATGCTGGTCCGATATTCCAGGATTATGAGAAAAAAAACAATTAGATCCACAATATTTATTCCACGGGATAAAACTAGATCTAGGGTATGACTGTGGCAATGAATAGGTCTAGAGACATGTTGGACAAAACCTACTGAGTCGATGATGGCGCCGAAAGCCTTTTGGAGTGGGTCTGTGGACTTTTCAATGTGGATATTGAAGTCACCAGAATGTCAATATTCTCTGCCATGACTTCAAGGTCTGATAGAAATTCAGGGAACTCAGTGAGGAAAGCTATATACGGCCCAGGAGGCCTGTAAACAGTAGCTAAAATGTATTGAGTAGGCTGCATATAGTTCATGACAAGAAGCTAAAGGATGAAAATGTTATGTTTCGTAAATTGAAATTTGCTGTCGTAAATGTTAGCAACACCTCCAATTTTGCGGGATGAGTGGGGGATATGGTCACTGGTGTAACCAGGAGGAGAGGCCTCATTTAATACAGTAAATTCATCAGGCTTGAGCCATGTTTCAGTCAGGTCAAATCACATTAAGATTATGATCAGTGATTAGTTTATTGATTATGACTACCTTGGAAGTGAGGGATCTAACATTAAGTAGAAATCACAATCACTTTCAATAATGACAGGAATGGAAGAGGTCTTTATTCCACTGAGATTGCTATGACGAACACCGCCATGTTAAGTTTTGCCCAGCCTAGATCGAGACACAGACACTGTCTCAATGGGAATAGCTTTGCTGACTACACTGACTGTGCTAGTGGTAGACTCCAATAAGCTGGCAGACTGGCTAACAGGCTACAACTTATCTCATTGAGGAGCTAGAGGAGTTAAATCCCTGTCTATGTTGATAGATAGAAGGAGAGCACCCCTCCAGCTAGGATGGAATTCGTCACTCTTCAACAGGCCAGGCTTGGTACTGTTTGAGGATGAGTCCTTGAAAGTGGGCCATTTATCTACAAATTCTATCTTTTGGGAGGGGCAGAAAACAGTTTTCAACCCACAGATTTCTTTTACATGGTGAAATTTGAATTGAATTGAATACTTAATTGAAACAATAACAAATTGGCCAACCCATATCTGTTATGGTAAACAAGTTACAGGAAGGCCTGGAGAAATGTAACCACTCTCAACTTTATAGACAGAGCTATGAATGCAAGGACTGACTATCCATTATATCAATATTACAGTTGTATCCATGTTTTGAGGCTATACAGTGTTTGTTTACATTGTCGACAAACATTGGTGTCACGCCCTGGTCGTAGTATTTTGTGTTTTTCTTCATGTATTTGGTCAGGCCACGGTGCGACATGGGTTTTTGTATGTGGTGTGTAGATAGTGGGATTGTAGCTTAGTGGGGTGTTCTAGGTTAGTCTATGGCTGTCTGAAGTGGTTCTCAATCAGAGGCAGGTGTTTATCGTTGTCTCTGATTGGGAACCATATTTAGGCAGCCATATTCTTTGGTTGTATTGTGGGTGATTGTCCTGAGTGTCTTGATGTCCTTGTGCTGTGTTAGTTGACACACGTATAGGCTGTTTTCCTTTCGTTTATTGTTTTGTAGTGTTTGTGTTTATTCGTGTTTATGTTGTGTTTAAATAAACATGGATCGCAATCAACACGCTGCAGTTTGGTCCGACTCTCCTTCACCATATGAAAACCGTGACAATTGGAGTAAAACAAGATTATATTTTAGGTTCTGATTGGGTACGACAGTTGAACTAAGCTCATGAGGCATTTAGAAGTTATATTATTTAAAATGCAATGGGCATATACTATTAATTCACAAGTCCAAAAACGGATGTAACTAAGGATTCTTGCTTTAAAATTGATAACTTATTTATCCAGTGTTAATAGTTGGGTGATGTGCAAATTTATGGCAAATAAAATCCAAGTTGAAAGAGAGACATATTTAACGTTGTTTACCAAATGCAGTACCTTTTCTGCTTGATTAAATCTACTGCTGATAACACTGATTAGATTCAAGGTCATGATTGTGTGAGAAAGTCACAGTCAGCAAAGGTTTGTAAGATCGAATAACAGTAACTGAATCTGAGTCAGCTCTTTCGAAAATCAAATTAAATACCTGAGCTACGTGTCATCAAATTAGAATGCATGAAAAACTCCATCCAATTTTGAAGTATTCTCTTACATCATTCATATGGATCCTAACTTTTGAACCTTTCTTCCGTGAGAATCTTTGGCAACACTTTAGTTGCAGGGCTAACTTTTATGAAATACCTATGTCAACAACTGCAAGTTTACTTAGGATGTTTTGAGTTGACATACAAACAATTCTGACCAAACTGTGACATCAACTTGCATTTCTACTGATTATGAATTTGTCATTTATGGTAGTAAATGTGTAATGAAGTCGATCTATAGGTAGCCTTCAACAGTAAGTGTTGCCAATGCCTGAAAATATATTGATTTGATTGATGTTTGAAACATTGTTAGACTACCAAAGATATTCAAACTAGAATAAACATTTCAGTAACAGGTGCAAAAAAATCTAACTGAGTAGTTTAGTTTAGAAAAATGTATGTTATGTATCTTTATGTAGCATAAGATGAATCAATCAATCAATGTACATGCATAACCATTGATATTGAAACAAACAATTCCAAAAACCTACCTGCAATAGAGCATGCTGGGAAATATGATAATAATGGGCGTGGTTTTGATTTAAAGTGATGTGTATGAGTTTCAGGTCCCTGTATAAGGGTAAAATTAGGCCCTCAAAATAAGGCCTTATGAAATACGTATGGTATTGTGTTAAATGAATCAAATGCTTTATTTAAAGTCTAGTTAAAATATTTCCCAGAGTGCATTTCCTTTCAAGTAAATTGTACAGTTACGACCCATGCCTGTATTTGTTATTGACAGAGACATGGTTGTTGCATTCATCCATTTTCTGCCCTATAGATTTCACCAAGTGAGATGAGATCCTTAAAAATATATATATTTTATGTAATGCCTTATGCATTCCATGAAATAAATGTTCCAGAAAACCAGACTGAATGAAAACTCCACAATAAAATTGGTTGGCCAGCAATTGGGAGGGTTTTCAGCTGTTGAATGAAATATATTCGGAGTGTGCAAGGTAGCCACACCTGCAGAGCACGTTACACCACTGAATAAGGTAAGTTATTTTTCTAATTACCAAATACTGAGAAGTGCTTAGGAAAGGCTTGTGTACGAAAAGCATACATTTCCTTAATCTGATCGGCCCCAATGTGACTAGCAGGTAGGGTAGCAAAATTTCCGGCAACATTTTTAGAAATCCCTGTTCAAGATTCCAGGGAATTTTTCTACCATAATTGCAGGCCTGATGTGGCCTTTAACCATGAGTTTCAGACCAATGTCTTATGGTAAATCCATGCCTCAAAGGACTTATGAGATATGTATTGTCATAAGAATTCAACTAGTCTAAAGAAGGCCAGTTTTATTGCTTCTTTAATAAGCACAACAGTTTTCACCTGTGCTAACATAATTGAAAAAGGGTTTTCGAATGACCAACTTGTCTTTTAAAATAATAAACTTGTATTAGCTAACACAACGTGCCATTGGAACACAGGAGTGATGGTTGCTGATAATGGGCCTCTGTACTCCTATGTAGATATTCCATAAAAAAATCTACAGTTTCCAGCTACAATAGTCATTTACAACATTAACAATGTCTACATTGTATTTCTGATCAATTTGATGTCATTTTAATGGTCAAAAAATTAGCTTTTCTTTCAAATACGAGGACATTTCTAAGTGACCCCAAATTTTGAACGGTAGTGTACATGTCTTTCTAATCGAAAGTAGTCTTAAAGGGTTAGAGTTAACCCTAACCCTAACCCTTAAAGCAGTAGCTCTTCGGCTGCATCAGATTCACAACTGTCAGTGTCCATACTCGCTGGGCTAACAACAAATGTAGAGTTACTGATGCTAGCATTTGGATGTGTTCGTGGAAGCAGAACAACTTGTGTCGTCGACAGGTGCATGTGTAGTATTGCTGGTAGTAACAGTACTTAGAGCTGTTTTGTGTCTCTATGGACGCGGACCTTACTTTTTTTAAACCATTTATCAATTTTCAAGCAAATCGAATGAGCAGCAGCTACATTTGGCTACTTTACAGACCGTTAGTGGAATTCCTGCGAGAGTGTATTGGTTATTGTGATTGGATGTTAATTATTTGACGAGGCTACCTGTATTTGACATTGTGTTGTTATTTCACTGAACACTAGATCGTTTTATTTTTGGCAGTGAAATGAGGCTACTCAGGCGAGAAAAAAAACTCACCCAAATGTATAGCCCCGTTGGAAAATATATATATATATGTGTGTATATTTAAAAAAAAATGTGAATCACATTTTTATTTGGCGTACCCCGAATGGCATTGCGTGTACCTCCGTTTGAGAATACCTGCCCTACAGGGTCAATATCAGTTTGAGTACTGAATAGCAAATCTGTACGCAGATATATTAAGTGCAATGAGTTTCCTTGAATATTTTGAGTAATGACAGTACATTGGGGTTTACAGTGTATGAAGGATATAACAATACATTTAGCCTTAAGATGCTTTTGGACAGTAAGTAAATAAGTAAGTATGGATGGATGGAAGGAAGGAAGGAAGGAAGGAGCGAGCGAGAGTGAGCCTAAATAAGTAAGTAAGTATGTAAGTCAGTGACAGTGCTGAGCGATAAACCAAAATGTTGGCTATATTTTGTTTTTTCAACAACTAATTGGCCAATGTTGGTTCAACTATTTGAATTCCATTTCATGAAATAAAATTATGTGCGCTCAATGCTCACAGTGGGCAGTTTCTCTAAAGATACAGTGCCTTTAGAAAGTAGTTTTACTTATTCCACTTATTCCATATTTTGTTGTGTTCGAGCCTGAATTCAAAATTGATTAAATAAATAAAAATCTCTACCCATCTACACACAGTTACCCCATAATGACAAAGTGAAAACTTATTAATACAGAAATAAAGAAATATGTAATTTACTTAAGTATTCACACCACTTTGCAATGACACTCCAAATTGAGCTCAGGTGCAGCTAATTTAATTTGATCATCCTTGAGATGCTACAACTTGAATGGAGTCCACCTGTGGCCAATTCAGTTGTTTGGACCTGATTTAAAAACAAAACACACCTGTTTATATAAGGTCCCACAGTGCACGTCAGAGCAGAAACTATACCAAGTCCAAAGAACTGGTTGTAGTGATATGTGAATGAGACGTACACAGTGCGTTTCGAGTCTAGGCTCTGGCTGGGCCACTCAAGGACATTCAGAGACTTGTCCTGAATCCATTCTTGCATTGTCTTGGCTGATTGCTTAGGGTTGTTGTCCTGTTGGAAGGTTAACCTTCACACCAGTCTGAGGTCCTGAGAACTCTGGAGCAGGTTTTCATCAAGGATCACACTGTACTTTGCTCCATTCACCTTTCCCTCGATCCTGACTAGTCTCCGAATCCCGGCCACTGAAAACATCCCCACAGCATGATGCTGCCACCACCATGCTTCAGGTTAGGGATGGTGCCAGGTTTCTTCCAAACCTGGTGCTTGGCATTCAGGCCAAAGAATTTAATCTTGGTGTCATCAGACCAGAAAATCTTGGTCTGAGAGTCCTTTTGGCACCTTTTGGCAAACTCCAAATGTGCTGTCATCAGTCGTGGAAAAAGTACCCAATTTTCATACTTGAGTAAACGTAAAGATGCCTTAATAGAAAACGCCCTCAAGTAAAAGTGTGTCACCCAGTAAAATCCTCCTTGAGTAAAAGTCAAAAAGTATTTGGTTTTAAATATACTTAAGAATCAAAAGTAAATGTAATTGCAAAAATATACGTGTCAAAAGTAAAAGTAAAAACAAATAATTTCAAATTCCTTATATTAAGCTAAATGTTTGCACCATGATTTTAAAAGAGACTCACAATTATCATGGAACCTCCATCTCAAATCAGATAAATATAGGCTAATGGATATTTTGTGTGACGTGCTCTGTCTGCTTTGTGTTTTTATGCCCTATTATCAAAACCTTTTTAACACACTAGAACTTCACAGCAGATGTAACAGGAGCACACCACATTCAGAGAGACACAAATATCTCGAGCATGAAAGCCTTTTCAAGACTTAAGGGAAAGGGTAGTCTTTTGAAGATAAAAATAATGTGATTCTCCCCGATCCTACTTCTTAAGCAGTCACTCTGCTATCGTCCCAGCCTTGTTTATATGTAATCTGCATATTTCCGTTTTGTGGCTGAAACTAAAACCTAGTGGCAACTCTTGTCAATAATTACCCTCTGAGCATAATTGATGTGAGCATATTTTTAGGTGTGTCTTCTAACACTGGGAATTACATGCGGTTAATTATCTGATGGTGAAATTGCTCGTTGTGTGATTTGGTTTCCTGCTCTTGATCATCCTAATTGGAAGTGTTGGATTTGCTGTTTAACATCCAAGGGCAGGCACTCATCAAAGAGCACTCCCTTCTCCCGAAGTGTGCACTTGCAAAATCCCTATAATGAATTTAACAATAGTGCAAACGCCCTAAATCCACGACGGGAAGTGTGCAAGTGCATATTTGATGTGAAGTGTGGAGGCAGGTTACAGATTAGATGCACTGTCACGGAAAACTATAATTATTATGGTAATTTGAGGCATTATTAACATTTTAAAAACTCTGAAACATTTTACTGCAAGAGACTGTATAGTGAGTGCATTGCTGTATTTTGAATGGTACTGCAATTTCAAATCAACAGAATACAGTCCATCAAGTACCGTACCGGATTTTAGGAGAGCCACAAACCTTTTGACCACTGTTGGGTGCATGGTATTGTTTTGTTGGGGTCATTAAAATATTTTGAGACCTGCCTTATAAGAGGCCATATTGTTGGACCCGTGAGTGAGAATGCTTTACCAATTTAACTTGTATGTTTATTGTGCCCTATTAGACTCCAAACCTATCTACACCCACTCCTAAAAAAATAACTAATTGATGGACTGATTGTCACATTTACATTTTAGTCATTTAGCAGACGCTCTGATCCAGAGCGGCTTACAGGCAGTGCATTCATCTTAAGATAGACAGGTGGGACAACCACATATCAGAGGCATAGAAAGGACATTTGTCCTCAATAACGTAGCTAACAGTAGAGCTATAAGGGGGGTCAAGTGCAAGTGCTGGTTAAGCGTTATTTTTATTTTGTTCAAAACTTTTTTGGGGGGGAAGGGTTTAGGTGAAGAGGAGAACGATTATTTAAGATACTGTTTGAAGAGGTCGGGTTTCAGATATTTTTCGGAAGATGGGCACAGACTCTGCCTAATTTCAGGGGCAAGCTGCTTCCACCATTGGGGTGCCAGGACAGTGAAGAGCAGAATGGAGTGCTCGGGTTGGGGTCTAGCTTCTTTGGGACTGGGGGGCAGTATTGGTGGAATAAGCTTGGATGAATAAGGTGCCCAGAATAAACGGCCTGCTACTCAGGCCTAGAAGCTAGAATATGCATATAATTAGTAGATTTGGATAGAAAACACTCTGAAGTTTCTAAAACTGTTTGAATGATGTCTGTGAGTATAACAGAACTCATATGGCAGGCAAAAATCGGAGAAGAAAATCCAACTAGGAAGTGGTTTGTAGGTTTTCAAGGCTTTGCCTATCCAATATACAGTGTCATTGGGGTCAGATTGCACTTCCTAAGGCCTCCACTAGATGTCAACAGTCTTTAGAACCTTGTTTCCGGCTTCTACTATGAAGGGGGAGCGAATAAGAGCTGTTTGAACCAGGTGTCTGGCAGAATGTCATGAGCTAAGTCACGCGTGCGGCCGTAGGTGCGAGCTGCATTCCCTTTCATTTCTAAAGACAAAGGAATTGTCCGGTTGGAATATTATTGAAGATTTATGATAAAAACATTCTAAAGATTGATTATATACATCGTTTGACATGTTTCTACGAACTGTAATGGAACTGTTTTGACTTTTTGTCTGGACTAAGTGCCTGCGCCTTGTGAATTTGGATTTGTGAACTAAAACGCGCAAACAAAAATGAGGTATTTGGACATAAATTATGGACTTTATTGAACAAAACAAATATTTATTGTGGAACTGGGATTCCTGGGAGTGCATTCCGATGAAGATCATCAAAGGTAAGTTAATATTTATAATGCTGAGTCATGTGATACCTCTGCTTGGTGCTAAATGGGATTGAGATCCGGGCTCTTCGCTGGCCATGGCAGAACACTGACATTCCTGTCTTGCAGGAAATCACGCACAGAAAGAGCAGTATGGCTGGTGACATTGTCATGCTGGAGGGTCATGTCAGGATGAGCCTGCAGGAAGGGTACCACATGAGGGAGGAGGATGTCTTTCCTGTAACGCACAGCTTTGAGATTGTCAGCAATGACAACAAGCTCAGTTCGATGATGCTGTGACACACTGCCCAAGACCATGACGGACCCTCCACCTCCAAATCGATCCTGCTCCAGAGTACAGACCTCGGTGTAATGCTCATTCCTTCAATGATAAACGTGAATCTGACCATCACCCCTGGTGAGACAAACCCACGACTCGTCAGTGAAGAGCACTTTTTGACAGTCCTGTCTGGTCCAGCAACGGTGGGTTTGTACCCATAGGCGACGTTGTTGCCCGTGATGTCTGGTAAGGACCTGCCTTACTACAACAGGCCTACAAGCCCTCAGTCCAGCCTCTCTCAGCCTATTGCGGACAGTCTGAGCACTGATGTAGGGATTGTGCGTTCCTGGTGTAACTCGGTTAGTTGTTGCCATCCTGTACCTGTTCTGCAGGTGTGATGTTCGGATGTACTGATCCTGTGCAAGTGTTGTTACATGTGATCTGCCAGTGCGAGGACGATCAGCTGTCCGTCCTGTCTCCCTGTAGCTCTGTCTTCGGTGTCTTACAGTACAGACGATGCAATTTATAGCCCTGGCCACATCTGTAGTCCTCACGCCTCCTTGCAGCATGCCTAAGGCACATTCACGTAGATGAGCAGGAACCTTGGGCATCTTTCTTTTGGTGTTTTTCAGAGTCAGTAGAAAGGCCTTTTTAGTATGCTAAGTTTTCATAACTGTGACCATAATTACCTACCGTCTGTAAGCTGTTAGTGTCTTAACGACCGTTCCACAGGTGCATGTTCACTAATTGTTTATGGTTCATTGAACAAGCATGAGAAACAGTGTTTAAACCCTTTACAATGAAGAGCTGTGAAGTAATTTTGATTTTTACAATATATCATTGAAAGGGTCCTGAAAAGGGGACTTTTCTTTTTTTGCTGAGTTTATGACCAAATGGTGAACATTACAAACTGTAATTCATACATGACCCCCAGAGAAGACGAACAATGCATGTAATGATGCCCTGTTCCTGCTCCTCACACTCGCCCTGAGGTGCGTGTCCCCAGCCCGGTACCACCAGTGCCGGCACCACGCACCAGGCCTACAGTGCGCCTCGGCGGTCCAGAGCGTCCGGCGACAGTACCCAGTCCGGAGCGTCCGGCGACAGTACCCAGTCCGGAGCGTCCTGCAACGGGTCACAGTCCGGAACCTACAACGACCGGCCACAGTCCGGAACCTCCAATGATGGGCCACAGTCCGGAACCTCCAACGACGGTCCCCAGCCCGGGGTCTCCAGCGACGGTCCCCAGCCCGGGGTCTCCAGCGACGGTCCCCAGCCCAGGGTCTCCAGCGACGGTCCCCAGCCCAGGGTCTCCAGCGACGGTTCCCAGTCCGGGGTCTCCAGCGACGGTCTCCAGTCCGGGGTCTCCAGCGACGGTCTCCAGTCCGGGGTCTCCAGCGACGGTCCCCAGTCCGGGGTCTCCAGTGACGGTTCCCAGTCCAAAACATCCGGCGATAATCCACGCAACGAGGGTCCCCAGCCCGGGGCCTCCGACGATGATCCGTGGGTCAGTGCTATAAGAGCGGACTCGGCGTCCAGAACCAGAGCCTTCACAGAGGTTAGACCCTCCCATATAGGTTTAGGTTTGCGGCCGGGAGTCCGCACCATTGGGGGAGGGGGGGTACTGTCACGCCCTGACCTTAGTTATCTTTGTTTTCTTTATTATTTTGTTAGGTGTGACGAGGGTGGTATGTGTGTTTTTTCTTGTCTAGGGTTTTTGTACATCTATGGGGTTTTGGTTTGTCTAGGTAAATGTAGGTCTATGGTGGCCCGAATTGGTTCCCAATCAGAGGCAGCTGTTTATCGTTGTCTCTGATTGGGGATCCTATTTAGGTTGCCATTTTTCCATTTTGGTTTTGTGGGTTATTGTCTGTGTCGTTGCATGTCAGCACTCGTGTTTATAGCTTCACATTTGTTTTGTTAGTTTGTTTAGTGTTCTTCATCTAAATAAATAAGAATGTATTCATCTCACGCTGCTCCTTGGTCTCCTCATTATGACGAACGTGACATTATCAAATCATTTCGGTATAACAATTAGGTAATCGTTTTCGATTAAAATGGTAAATAAACAAATATAGCTCTTTAGCAAAACATGTATTCTCAAGCAATAAACGTGCTACGACTGTCTGGGAGTGGTCTAAGTTGGGAGTGAAAAAATGAAAACTTGCAGTTATTGGCAGCGAGGTTTGGAATTCTATTATTGGTTCATTAACTAATTTACCACATGGTGATGTCTCTAAGCAACAGCAACTCCACTCATTCAAACCCTGCTGATTTAGAAGGTCCTGTGCAAATTGTATTTTCAACAAGGAACTATCAGGAAAAAAACACTGATACATTTTTTTTCACACTTTTACAGTATTAGTTTCATCAGCTGTTATACAATCTGATAAAAAAAACATTTTGATTGCACTGGGCCTTAATATTTAGGTAACAAACAAGTTGTACAACTCAAGACAACACTAAGTTGAAAAATATGCAAAAACCATCAAACGAGTGAACTATCCCTCTAAGTCTCAAGGCACTTTTCATGGGTAACTCATATGCAAGGCTGCCATTTTGCTCTAGAGCGCTCACCACACATGAGCTATCATAATTGAGACATGAGACGTGGGCCAATTTAAGAGATGAGGTTGCTGTGTATCTTAAAGCTGGTATACAGTACATTGTCATCAATGCCTTTCAACTTCTATTACATTGTTCATTTTCTGTTTTACTGAAATTATATGCAACTAATGAGTTTCAAGTTGTATTCGTCATATGTAAGAGAAACACATGGTATACATCATCCAATGAAATGTTTCCTTGCAGGTTCCTTCTCAACTGCAACAACAATAAAAAATAATGAAAGATAAGAACAAAGTAAATGGCTCAGTAGAATTGTCAAAACTCATGAGAAGACCCAGATGCAGACAGTTTTGAAGTAACAAATGTTTATTACAAAAACAGGGGTCAGTCAAATGGCAGGTCAAGCGCAGGCAGAGGTCAGTAATCCAGGGTGGTGTGAGAAAGTACAGAACGGCAGGCAGGCTAAGGGTCAGGGCAGGCAGAATGGTCAAAACTGGAAAAACTAGAAAACAGGAACTAGAGAAAGACAGGAGCACGGCAAAAAATGCTGGTAGGCTTGACGAAACAAAACGAACTGGCAACAGACAAACAGAGAACACAAGTATAAATACACTGGGGATAATGGGGAAGACAGGCAACACATGGAGGGGTGTGGAGAAAAGCACAAAGACAGGTGAAACAGATCAGGGTATGACAAGAATAGAATAAACATTTATGATAATAAACATAACATTTGTAGTACAGGAAGGCACAATTTACAGTCCAATATTTACACTTGTATTAGGGAAGAGGGGGATGAGGGGCAGTGTATAAACTGAGCAGTATAATAACAACCTGGTAACAGCAGTTGTGTGTGTAGCATGATTGCACAGTATATGTGTGTGTGTATGTCTGTGTGGGTGTGTGCATGTGTGTTAAGGTGCAGAGTATCAGAGCAGGTGGTCAGTCCTGTTCAAGTGTTCAGCAGTCTGATGGCTTGTAGATAGAAACCGTCTATGAGCCGGTTGGTATCAGACCTCATTCTCGAGAGCCCACAGTCCTTGGGAGCGGGCCACATCAGTGGCACTCTGTTATCCTCAAAGTGGGCGAAGAAGGTGTTTTAGCTTGTCCGGGAGCAAGACGTCAGTGTACGCGACTTGGCTGGTTTTCCCTTTGTAATCCGTGATTGTCTGTATACCCTGCCACATGCATCTCGTGTATGAGCCGTTGAATTGCGAGTCCACTTTGCCTCTATACTGGTGTTTGATTGCCTTACGGATGGAATAACTACACTGTTTGTATTCGACCATATTCCCAGTCACCTTGCCATGGTTTGATTTGATTTATTTGGCAAGGACCTGGGGCAGAATGCCTTAAGTGGAGACAATGTTGTGCAGTCAGTCTCTCCAGGATAATCAAAGAGAATCCTCACTGTACCAACTTTGTTTTGGACAGAGATGCAGGTGACCTGAAATACGCTTTTGCTTTCACAGAGACTGTGCCTGAGGGAAATCGCTCCATCGGGTTGGCAGCTGCATGGCTTGCCATGTTGGAGCAAAGAACCGGTCGCTACATATTTAAAAGTCCTGAATACAGAAAGAACACAAAAGTTCAAAAGTCCCATTATTTCCCTCAGAAGCGACACTGCCATTTCTCACGGTAATAGGGTCTGAGTGTGAAGTCAAAATGGAAACAAGGATTTCTGCTGACCGCCTCGGCCGAGCAGAGTTGGCACACAACAGACCTGTGGGCCTAAGAGGTGTGTCGATGTATTTTATCAAAGACGACCAGGGACTCGGGTAACAACGGGTGCAGAAAATAAAATAGAAATGTATAATTATTGTATTAATCGTGTACCATCACTGTATGGGCCACGGGGCATTGCTTAAACATTGAAGCTAGGGATGGGGCCATTATGGCACCCACGGAACATGGTCCCGGACTTGACCTGAGCAGAAAGACATGTTGAAGGCAGGGGTCAATTGTTTACTCTGTTCTGTAGCTCAAAAGAGAATGGAGTGGTCAAGGGAGAGATATGTATTGTAGAAGCAAAAGCAATTATGTCTATGGAAATAGTATAACATCTGTTGCTACACAGCAAATTCTCCAGTGTTAAAAAAAACTAACAATTTCACACTGAGAGTGTTGAAACAACACTGAAAGTGTTGAGTCTGTGGAACCATATAGACACCGGAACAGTGTTAAATTAACCCACTGCTGGGTGTAAAGCCTTATTAAAATATTTCCCGGAGTGCCTTGCCTTTCGAGTAAATTGTAGAGTTTACCATCCATAACTGTATTTGTTAGTGACAGAGACATGGTTGTCACATTTATGGTCTTGTGGACTTCACCAAGTGAGAATGTGTAGCCGATGTGAAATTTCTAGCTAGTTAGCGGTGGTGCGCGCTAGTGGCGTTTCAATCGGTGACGTCACTTGCTCTGAGACCTTGAAGTAGTGGTTCCCCTTGCTCTGCAAGAGCTGCGGCTTTTGTGGAGTGATGGGTAACGATGCTTTGAGGGTGACTGTTGACGTGTGCTGAGCGTCCCTGGTTTGCGTCCAGGTTGGGGCGAGGGGACGGACGTTAAGTCTATACAGTTATATATGTCATTATTTTTACCCCAAAAAATTTAACACACTACTATGTATTTCATAACGCCTTACTTTGAAAGCCTATTTTACTCTACAGTACTATGGGGGCCTAAAACTCACATCACTTTGAACCAAAACCATGCCCATAATTTTTGTTTCCCAGCATGCTCTATTGCACGTTGATTTTAATTTGTTTGTTTCAATATCTATATTTCTGCATGGACATTGATTCATTCATTAATTAATCTTATGCTACCTAAATATAAATTACAAACATTTTCAAAATTAATCCAATATGTTACTTGGAGATATTGCAACCATTAGTGAAATTGTTTAAGAAGTTTAGATGTTTTAGGTAGTCTCATAGCTCACTCTTCTGACACTGCCAGTCATTCTGAATATAGGTTGTGGGTGATTAAAAGTTAGATTTCCCCACGCTGTCTGGATTCCAATAGGAACTACACATCACCTTGCAAGCCAGCATAATATGACTTGCAGGCCTAATGTGGCCTATAAACCTTGAGTTTCTGGACATTGTATTACACATAGGAAAAAAAGGTTTAGATTTGTTCCTAAAGGGGTACAAACACTTGAAATGGTAGCCTTACCCTGTAAGGCCATCCTTTGTACCTTCATCAATAAGTACATAATTGCACCTCAGTTCATACCTCAGGCCACATTAAGCATGCAAGTATGGTTGCAAATTCCCAGATTTTCCCAAAATCCTGGTCTAAGGATTTCAGATTTCCTGCTTCTGTTGCCAGGCAACGTTCAACCACCTGGAAATTCACCAGAATTTCTCAACCCTACCTGCAAGTATAATTTAGCTGGTTTATGAAAGCAATGTGTAATTATTATCTGAATCCAACCCAAATTAGAATATCCAACATAATGTTTATTCACCTGCATCTCTGCACAGTTATTTTCAGGTCTCTCCAGAGATGTTTGATCGGGTTCAAGTCCGGGCTCTGGCTGGGGCACTCAAGGACATTCAGAGACTTGTCCCAAAACCACACCTGCGTTGTCTTGGCTGTGTGCTTAGGGTCGTTGTCCTTTTGGAAGGTGAACCTTCGAACCAGTCTGAGGTCCAAAGGGCTCTGGAGCAGGATTTCATCAAGGACCTCTCTGTACTTGGCTCCATTCAAATCAAATTTTATTTATGTAGCCCTTCGTACATCACCTGATATCTCAAAGTGCTGTACAGAAACCCAGCCTAAAACCCCAAACAGCAAGCAATGCAGGTGTAGAAGCACGGTGGCTAGGAAAAACTCCCTAGAAAGGCCAAAACCTAGGAAGAAACCTAGAGAGGAACCAGGCTATGTGGGGTGGCCAGTCCTCTTCTGGCTGTGCCGGGTGGAGATTATAACAGAACATGGCCAGGATGTTCAAATGTTCATAAATGACCAGCATGGTCGAATAATAACAAGGCAGAACAGTTGAAACTGGAGCAGCAGCACAGTCAGGTGGACTGGGGACAGCAAGGAGTCATCATGTCAGGTCGTCCTGGGGCACGGTCCTTGGGCTCAGGTCAGTTGAAACTGGAGCAGCAGCATGTTCAGGTGGACTGGGGACAGCAAGGAGTCATCATGTCAGGTAGTCCTGGGGCATGGTCCTAGGGCTCAGGTCAGTTGAAACTGGAGCAGCAGCATGGCCAGGTGGACTGGGGACAGCAAGGAGTCATCATGTCAGGTAGTCCTGGGGCATGGTCCTAGGGCTCAGGTCCTCCGAGAGAGAGAAAGAAAGAAGGAGGGAATTAGAGAACGCACACTTAGATTCACACAGGACACCGAATAGGACAGGAGAAGTACTCCAGATATAACAAACTGACCCTAGCCCCCCGACACAAACTACTGCAGCATAAATACTGTAGGCTGAGACAGGAGGGGTCAGGAGACACTGTGGCCCCATCCGAGGACACCCCCGGACAGGGCCAAATAGGAGGGATATAACCCCACCCACTTTGCCAAAGCACAGCCCCTACACCACTAGAGGGATATCTTCAACCACCAACTTACCATCCTGAGACAAGGCTGAGTATAGCCCACAAAGATCTCCGCCACTGCACAACCCAAGGGGGGGGGGGCAACCCAGACAGGATGACCACAACAGTGAATCAACCCACTCAGGTGACGCACCCCCTGCAGGGACGGCATGAGAGAGCCCCAGTAAGCCAGTGACTCAGCCCCTGTAATAGGGTTAGAGGCAGAGAATCCCAGTGGAAAGAGGGGAACTGGCCAGGCAGAGACAGCAAGGGCGGTTCGTTGCTCCAGAGCCTTTCCGTTCACCTTCCCACTCCTGGGCCAGACTACACTCAATCATATATTATATGACCCACTGAAGAGATGAGTCTTCAGTAAAGACTTAAAGGTTGAGACCGAGTTTGCGTCTCTGACATGGGTAGGCAGACTGTTCCATAAAAATGGAGCTCTATAGGAGAAAGCCCTGCCTCCAGCTGTTTGCTTAGAAATTCTAGGGACAATTAGGAGGCCTGCGTCTTGTGACCGTAGCGTACGTGTAGGTATGTACGGCAGGACCAAATCAGAGAGATAGGTAGGAGCAAGCCCATGTAATGCTTTGTAGGTTAGCAGTAAAACCTTGAAAGCAGCCCTTGCTTTGACAGGAAGCCAGTGTAGAGAGGCTAGCACTGGAGTAATATGATCACATTTTTTGGTTCTAGTCAGGATTCTAGAAGCCGTATTTAGCACTAACTGAAGTTTATTTAGTGCTTTATCCGGGTAGCCAGAAAGTAGAGCATTGCAGTAGTCTAACCTAGAAGTGACAAAAGCATGGATTAATTTTTCTGCATCATTTTTGGACAGAAAGTTTCTGATTTTTGCAATATTACGTAGATGGAAAAAACCTGTCCTCGAAATGGTCTTGATATGTTCTTCAAAAGAGAGATCAGGGTCCAGAGTAACGCTGAGGTCCTTCACAGTTTTATTTGAGACGACTGTACAACCATTAAGATTAATTGTCAGATTCAACAGAAGATCTCTTTGTTTCTTGGGACCTAGAACAAGCATCTCTGTTTTGTCCGAGTTTAATAGTAGAAAGTTAGCAGTCATCCACTTCCTTATGTCTGAAACACATGCTTCTAGCGAGGGCAATTTTGGGGCTTCACCATGTTTCATTGAAATGTACAGCTGTGTGTCATCCGCTTAGCAGTGAAAGTTAACATTATGTTTTTGAATAACATCCCCAAGAGGTAAAATGTATAGTGAAAACAATAGTGGTCCTAAAACAGAACCTTGAGGAACACCGAAATTTACAGTTGATTTGTCAGAGGACAAACCATTCACAGAGACAAACTGATATCTTTCCGACAGATAAGATCTAAACCAGGCCAGAACATGTCCTTGTAGACCAATTTGGGTTTCCACTCTCTCCAAAAGAATGTGGTGATCGATGGTATCAAAAGCAGCACTAAGGTCTAGGAGCACGAGGACAGATGCAGAGCCTCGGTCCGATGCCATTCAAATTTCATTTACCACCTTCACAAGTGCTGTCTCAGTGCTATGATGGGGTCTAAAACCAGACTGAAGCATTTCGTATACATTGTTTGTCTTCAGGAAGGCAGTGAGTTGCTGCGCAACAGCCTTTTCTAAAATTTTTGAGAGGAATGGAAGATTCGATATAGGCCGATAGTTTTTTATATTTTCTGGGTCAAGGTTTGGCTTTTTCAAGAGAGGCTTTATTACTGCCACTTTTAGTGAGTTTGGTACACATCCAGTGGATAGAGAGCCGTTTATTATGTTCAACATAGGAGGGCAAAGCACAGGAAGCAGCTCTTTCAGTAGTTTAGTTGGAATAGGGTCCAGTATGCAGCTTGAAGGTTTAGAGGCCATGATTATTTTCATCATTGTGTCAAGAGATATAGTACTAAAACACTTTAGCGTCTCTCTTGATCCTAGGTCCTGGCAGAGTTGTGCAGACTCGGGACAACTGAGGTTTGGAGGAATACGCAGGTTTAAAGAGGAGTCCGTAATTTGTGTTCTAATAATCATAATCTTTTCCTCAAAGAAGTTCATGAATTTATCACTGCTAAAGTGAAAGTCATCCTCTCTTGGGGAATGCTGCTTTTTAGTTAGCTTTGCGACAGTATCAAATAGGAATTTCGGATTGTTCTTATTTTCCTCAATTAAGTTAGAAAAATAGGATGATCGAGCAGCAGTAAGGGCTCTTCGGTACTGCACGGTACCGTCTTTCCAAGCTAGTCGGAAGACTTCCAGTTTGGTGTGGCGCCATTTCCGTTCCAATTTTCTGGAAGCTTGCTTCAGAGCTCGGGTATTTTCTGTGTACCAGGGAGCTAGTTTCTTATGAGAAATGTTTTTAGTTATTAGGGGTGCAACTGCATCTAGGGTATTGCGCAAGGTTAAATCGAGATCCTCAGTTAGGTGGTTAACTGATTTTTGTCCTCTGGCGTCCTTGGGTAGGCAGAGGGAGTCTGGAAGGGCATCAAGGAATCTTTGTGTTGTCTGTGAATTTATAGCACGACTTTTGATGGTCCTTGGTTGGGGTCTGAGCAGATTATTTGTTGCAATTGCAAACGTAATAAAATGGTGGTCCGATAATCCTGGACTATGAGGAAAAACATTAAGATCCACAACATTTATTCCATGGGACAAAACTAGGTCCAGCGTATGACTGTGACCGTGAGTGGGTCCAGAGACATGTTGGACAAAACCCACTGAGTCGATGATGGCTCCGAAAGCCTTTTGGAGTGGGTCTGTGGACTTTTCCATGTGAATATTAAAGTCACCAAAGATTAGAATATTATCTGCTATGACTACAAGGTCCGATAGGAATTCAGGGAACTCAGTGAGAAACGCTGTATATGGCCCAGGAGGCCTGTAAACAGTAGCTATAAAAAGTGATTGAGTCGGCTGCATAGATTTCATGACTAGAACCTCAAAAGACGAAAACGGCATTTTTTTTTTTGTAAATTGAAATTTGCTATCGTAAATGTTAGCAACACCTCCGCCTTTGCGGGATGCACGGGGGATATGGTCACTGGTGTAGCCAGGAGGTGAGGCCTCATTTAAAACAGTAAATTCATCATGCTTAAGCCATGTTTCAGTCAGGCCAATCACATCAAGATTATGATCAGTGATTAGTTCATTGACTATAATTGCCTTTGAAGTAAGGGATCTAACATTAAGTAGCCCTATTTTGAGATTCATCTTTCCCTCAACACTGACTATTCTCCCAGTCCCTGCCGCTGGAAAACATCTCCTCAGCATGATGCTGCCATCACCATGATTCACCGTAGGGATGGTGCCAGTTTTCCTCCAGACGTGGCGCTTGGCATTCAGACCAAAGAGTTCAAACTTGGTTTCATAAGACCAGAGAATCTTGTTTCTCATGGTATGACAGTGCTTTCGGTGCCTTTATAGCAGGAGTTGCTTCTTTCTGGCCACTTTACCATAAAGGCCTGATTGGTGGAGTGCTGCAGAAATGGTTGTCCTTCTGGAAAGTTATCCTATCTCCACAGAGCAACTCTGGAGCTCTGTCATAGTGACCATTGACTTCTTGGTCACCTCCCTGACCAAGGCCCTTCTCCCTTGATTGCTCAGTTTGGTGGGCAGCCAGCTCTAGGAAGTGTCTTTGTGGAATTATGGAGTCCACTGTGTTGTTGAGGACCTTTAAAGCTGCAGAAATGTTGTGTGGCCCTTCCCCAGATCTTTGCCTTGACACAATCCCTTCTCTGAGCTCTACGGACAATTCCTTTTACCTCGTGGCTTAGTTTTTGCTCTGACATGCACTGTCAACTGTGAGACCTTATATAGACAGGTGTGTGCCTTTCCAAATCATGTCCAATCAATTGAATTTACCACAGGTGGACTCCCTTCAAGTTGTAGAAACATCTCAAGGATTGTCAATGGAAACAGGATGCACCTGAGCTCAATTTCGAGTCTCATAGCAAAGGGTCTGAGTACTTATGCAAGTAAGGTATTTCTGTTTTTATTTATTTTTAAATTCAGGTTTAAAAAATGTAAAAACCTGTTTTCGCTTTGTCATTATGGGGTATTACTGTTATGTTTCAGTTAGTGCATTTTTAATAAACATTTATAACATATGTTGGCATTTTGTGATTATTATTTTGGTGTTTGCCAAATAGTGAGCTTAGACTGCACTGTTACTGATTATAACTGTTGATATTGCCAGTATTCAGTATTCAGGAAACAAACAAATGACAAGCACACAATTTCAAACAATGTATTTTAATTGGGGGGAAAAAGGTAGCCCAGCTTGGTCCTTCTGTAGCTCAGTTGGTAGAGCATGGCGCTTGTAACGCCAGGGTAGTGGGTTCGATTCCCGGGACCACCCATACGTAGAATGTATGCACACATGACTGTAAGTCGCTTTGGATAAAAGCGTCTGCTAAATGGCATATATTATTATTATATTATATATATTATTATATTAAACAAAAAAGGGGGATCAGGTGCTCGACTGAGGGACTTGAAAATCCCAAGAACATTCCTTACCCCAGGATACTTCAACTGGTGACTATCCGGGAGAATGAAGAAAAAGGAGAACTCTGTTGCTGCATAAATCTGATAGATTTATTGACAAACAAACAATAATATGCTTATGTAACCGTGTAACTTTCATCCGTTCTCTCGCCCCTTCCCCAGGATCGAACCAGGGACCCTCTGCACACATCAACAACTGACACCCACAAAGCATCGTGATGTCACCGATTGAAATGCTATTTGCGCGCACCGGTTACACTTACATTTCGACATGAATCGCCTTCATCAGAGCCTTACATGCTAACAACGTCAATACTGTCAGGAGTAGCAACTAAACAGGTTATTCAAACAAGAGTATGAATTCTAGATTCCTACACATACATTCCACTTGAATAACAAAAGACAGAGAAATAAACAAAGAAAAACGTATTTACGTTTGTTGTTGTTTCAGACCTTTTGGCTTGCCTCAATGTAAGCAATTGATCCAAAGTGCCTCTCTCTGTAACCATTTCCTCACTATATCGCCACTTCTGGAGAAAAAAGAAACATTCTCAATTACCCAGAATTTCAAGGTAGAACCATGATTGACATTCACGTGATGCCGCGCGATCCATAGTTTTGGTGTGTAACAGTATAACTTTACGTCCGTCCCCTCGCCCATACCCGGGCTCGAACCAGACATCACTGGTTGCTGCGGAAAAGGAGGAGGTCAAAAGGGGGGTGAGTGTAACTGATGTGAAACGCTATTAGCGCGCACCACCGCTAACTAGCTAGCCATTTCACATCCGTTACACGTGCAGATAGCTGTTTTGTGTTCAGCTGCTCTTAATTTGAGCACGCGTTTTCATCTGACCAATGAAAACCAAGCTCACATGGGCATTTGAGCATATAAACAACATGTGTATTGTATATTGTATTCTTTACCCGAACATGGGTAATAGAATACTTTTGTGTCATTTGAGTTGGAACAATGTAATATATAATAATATATGCCATTTAGCAGACGCTTTTATCCAAAGCGACTTACAGTCATGTGTGCATACATTCTACATTTGGGTGGTCCCGGGAATCGAACCCACTACCTTGGCGTTACAAGCGCCATGCTCTACCAACTGAGCTACAGAAGGACAATGTGTACAATGAACGCAGTGATAGAACACATTAGGTGGACCAGTGAGCCAGGTATAGGGGCAGGTGTAGCAATCGGGAGCACACTGTGCACTACGCAGTTTCTGATATTGCGAACCCTCCTAAAGCCTATCAGGGGAGGATTAGACGCAAAGTCTTTGAGCGATGGTGTCACTCTGAAGAATGTGCCAGTGTTTGAGGATCATGCGTTTGATCTGCCCTGCAGACGGGTTGTATTCAGTGAAAAAAAACAACCAAAGCAGATTTCTCCTGTCTTTTTTGATGAGGGGTACAGCTTTATCAGTCTCTCGTGCTCGCTTATGAGCCATGTTGAGGAGACTAGCACTGTAGCTGTGTTCGACTAACCTCTTTTTTTTCATGATTTCAGCTTTAGTCTCAAAATTATCATTGTGTTTGAACTGTTTGTCTGATTTCTAAACTTTGCACGAACTATAAACTAATGATTAGACATTTATAAAGTACTTATAAACCCTTTACAAGTCCTTTGTAAGATACATTTAAATAATGTAAAGTGTTACTCTTCTGAAAGATTGTTAGAAAGATGGTAGATTGTTAGAAATCATGATGGAGATCTTGAACAAAGCATGTCAATATTGTCAGCATCAGTGGCGACCCGACAGAGCCCCACCTGTTTTGAGCCCCACATTTTTAGCAAACAAAACAAACACTTTTTTTTAACCTGTTTTGCATGTTATTTTGGCATTAATACGTGTCATATATAAGTTTACAAACTATGGCATAAAGGGATGACAAGTGGATAAGAGGCAATCCGTAATTTTGATTAAGACATTAATGAGCAAGCTAGGATTAACGTATTCCATATATCTATTTTTTTAACACGTTTGAAATGTACAGCAATAGAATTCATAACATGGGCCGTTCTTATAGGCTTCTCCCTGTACACCAAGACAGAACCGTAGGATAAATAAAGGGGGCATATAAGTATACAATGAAAGCTTTTTACAAAATTCAATGATTACATTTCTCTAAAACAGGTTATAGGCTACATGTGCACCACCAAGTCAGAACAATAGGCAAAATTAAGAGGGGCAAATAGACCAAATTATTATGGTGATGCACATGGGCTACTAACAGCTTACTACACAACATACACTTAGTATTACTTTCTCAGCTACAGTATACATTACTCCCTGTAATATTACATCACTTATGCAGCAACATACAATACATTTATGGACTCGCCTTGTTGTGCTGTGCTCACTTGAACAGGAAAAGGAAGGTGGCACAGTGGTCGTAAGAGCTTTCATTGTCTGCTTATATGCCCCCTTTATTTGTCCTATAATTCTGACTTGGTGTACAGGGAGAAAACTATAGGCACCCTCATATTCTGAATTCTGTCGCTGTACATTTCAAAAGTGCTAAACAAATAGTTATATTGACTATGTCCGTCCTAGCTCGCTCATTAATGTCTTAATCGAAATTACAGATTGCCTCTTATCCATTTGTCCTCCCCTTATGCCATAGTTTGTACATCTGAATTGTCAATAGAAAGCACATTTGTTTAAGCAAGTCAGCCATATCAGCTATGTTTTTTAAATTAAAAGGCAATAAATTAGGCTGAATTAACTGTTTCGCTGCCAGACAAGGCTCCGCTGATAGCCAGGTGTGGCAGTGGTGCAATGTTGGAACTGCTGTTGGGACTGCTTTATATAGGCCCTAACAGTTTGTGGGCACGGATTGTCACCGTTATAGTGCAATTAATATATTGTTTAGTGTTGTGTTGTGTAGTGGCTTTGCTGGCATGCATCCCACTATTTTTGTTTTCCCCCCCACCAAGATTTACAGTGCCTTGCGAAAGTATTCGGCCCCCTTGAACTTTGCGACCTTTTGCCACATTTCAGGCTTCAAACATAAAGATATAAAACTGTATTTTTTGTGAAGAATCAACAACAAGTGGGACACAATCATGAAATGGAACGACATTTTATTGGATATTTCAAACTTGTTTAACAAATGAAAAACTGAAAAATTGGGCGTGCAAAATTATTCAGCCCCCTTACGTTAATACTTTGTAGCGCCACCTTTTGCTGCGATTACAGCTGTAAGTCGCTTGGGGTATGTCTCTATCAGTTTTGCACATCGAGAGACTGAACATTTTTCCCATTCCTCCTTGCAAAACAGCTCGAGCTCAGTGAGGTTGGATGGAGAGCACTTGTGAACAGCAGTTTTCAGTTCTTTCCACAGATTCTCGATTGGATTCAGGTCTGGACTTTGACTTGGCCATTCTAACACCTGGATATGTTTATTTTTGAACCATTCCATTGTAGATTTTGCTTTATGTTTTGGATCATTGTCTTGTTGGAAGACAAATCTCCTTCCCAGTCTCAAGTCTTTTGCAGACTCCATCAGGTTTTCTTCCAGAATGGTCCTGTATTTGGCTCCATCCATCTTCCCATCAATTTTAACCATCTTCCCTGTCCCTGCTGAAGAAAAGCAGGCCCAAACCATGATGCTGCCACCACCATGTTTGACAGTGGGGATGGTGTGTTTAGGGTGATGAGCTGTGTTGCTTTTACGCCAAACATAACGTTTTGCATTGTTGCCAAAAAGTTCAATTTTGGTTTCATCTGACCAGAGCACCTTCTTCCACATGTTTGGTGTGTCTCCCAGGTGGCTTGTGGCAAACTTTAAACAACACTTTTTATGGATATCTTTAACAAATGGCTTTCTTCTTGCCACTCTTCCATAAAGGCCAGATTTGTGCAATATACGACTGATTGTTGTCCTATGGACAGAGTCTCCCTTGCAGAGTCTCGCTTGCACAGTGCTCCTTGGGATGTTTAAAGTTTGGGAAATCGTTTTGTATCCAAATCCGGCTTTAAACTTCTTCACAACAGTATCTCGGACCTGCCTGGTGTGTTCCTTGTTCTTCATGATGCTCTCTGCGCTTTTAACGGACCTCTGAGACTATCACAGTGCAGGTGCATTTATACGGAGACTTGATTACACACAGGTGGATTGTATTTATCATCATTAGTCATTTAGGTCAACATTGGATCATTCAGAGATCCTCACTGAACTTCTGGAGAGAGTTTGCTGCACTGAAAGTAAAGGGGCTGAATAATTTTGCATGCCCAATTTTTCAGTTTTTGATTTGTTAAAAAAGTTTGAAATATCCAATAAATGTCGTTCCACATCATGATTGTGTCCCACATGTTGATGATTCTTCACAAAAACATACAGTTTTATATCTTTATGTTTGAAGCCTGAAATGTGGCAAAAGGTCGCAAAGTTCAAGGGGGCCGAATACTTTCGCAAGGCAATGTATATGCTAAAATTGCAATTGGTTATCATTGATTTTTCTCTCCTCCAAGAAAATACAATTAAGGTTGTTTAAGTAAGCCATTATAGATTATCTTTCAGTGCTACAGTGCCTTCAGGAAAGTATTCATACCCCTTGACTTATTACACATTTTGTTGTGTTACAGCCTGAAATCAAAATGTATTAAATTGATTGTTTTTCTAACCCATCTACACACAATGGCACATAATGACTATTTGAAAACATGTTTAAGGCATTTTTGCTAATTTATTGAAAATAAATACAGAAATATTTCATTTACATATGTATTTACACCCCAGGGTCAATACATGTTAGAATCACCTTAGGTAGCGATTACAGCTGTGAATGTTCCTGGTTAATTCTCTAAGAGCTTTGCTAGACAACCATTATCAAGTCTTGGCATAGATTTTAAAGCAGATTTATGTCAAAACTGTAACTCAACCACTCAGGAACATTCACTGTGTTATTGGTAAACAACTCCAGTGTAGATTTGACCTTGTGTTTTTGGTTATTGTCCTGCTGAAAGTTCAATTATTCTCCCAGTGTCTGGTGGAAAGCAGACTGAATCCTCTCTAATTCCATTCAGTTTCTTATTTATACTGAAAAGCTTCCCATTATTTGAGGAGAAGCATACCCATCACATGATCAAATTGTATTGGTCACATGCAGATGTTAGTGCAGAATGTAGCGAAATGCTTGTGCTTCTAGTTCCGACAGTGCAGCAATATCTAACATGTAATCTAACAATTCCACAACAACTACCTAATACACACTAATCTAAGTAGAGAAATGGAATAAGAATATATACATATAAATATATAGATGAGCAATGAAAGAGTGGCATTGGCAAGATGCAATAGATATAAAATATAGTATATTCATATGAGATGAGATGAGTGATGCAAGATACAGTGCCTTGCAAAAGTATTCACCCCTTGGCGTTTTCCTATTTTGTTGCATTACAACCTGTAATTTAAATGTTTTTTATTTGGATTTCATGTAATGGACATACACAAAATAGTCCAAATTGGTGAAGTGAAATGAAAAAAATAACTTGTTTCAAAAATTAAAAAAAATAAAAAATTCAAAAGTGGTGTGTGCATATGTATTCACACCATTTACTATGAAGCCCCTAAATGAGATCTGGTGCAACCAATTACCTTCAGAAGTTGCATAATTAATTAAATAAAGTCCCCCTGTGTGCAATCTAAGTGTCACATGATCTGTCACATGATCTCAGTATATATACACCTGTTTTGAAAGGCCCCAGTGTCTGCAACACCACTAAGCAAGCGGCACCATGAAGACCAAGGAGCTCTCCAAACAGGTCAGGGACAAAGTTGTGGAGAAGTACAGATCAGGGTTGGGTTATAAAAAAAGATCTGAAACTTTAAACATACCACGGAGCACCATCTATTCTTAAAAAATTGAAAGAATATGGCACCACAACAAACTTGCCAAGAGAGGGCCACCCACGAAAACATACGGACCAAGCCAGGAGCGCATTAATCAGAGGCAACAAAGAGACCAAAGATAACCCTGAAGGAGCTGCAAAGCTCCACAGCTGAGATTGGAGTGTCTGTCCATAGGACCACTTTAAGCCGTACACTCCACAGAGCTTGGCTTTACGGAAGAGTGGCCAGAAGAAAATACATTGCTTAAAGAAAAAAATAAGCAAACACATTTGGTGTTTGCCAAAAGGCATGTGGGAGACTCCCCAAACATATGGAACATATGTGTTCTCTGCTCAGATGAGACTAAAATGTATTTTTTTGGAAAATGCTATGTCTGGCACAAACCCAACACCTCTCATCAGCCCGAGAACACAGTCCCAATGTTTTTCCATCAACAGGGACAGGGAAACTGGTCAGAATTGAAGGAATGATGGATCGTGCTGAATCCAGGGAAATTCTTGAGGGAAATCTGTCCCAGTCTTCCAGAGACTTGAGACTGGGACGGAGGTTCACCTTCCAGCAGGACAATAACCCTAAGCATACTGCTAAAGCAACACTCGAGTGGTTTAAGTGGAAACATTTAAATGTCTTGGAATGGCCTAGTCAAAGCCCAGACCTCAATCCAATTGATAATCTGTGGTATGATTTAAAGATTACTGTACACCATCTGGAACCCATCCAACTTGAAAGAGCTGGAGCAGTTTTGTCTTGAAGAATGGGCAAAAATCCCAGTGGCTAGATGAGCCAAGCTTATAGAGACATATCCCAAGAGACTAGCAGGTGCAATTGCTGCAAAAGGTGGCTCTACAAAGTATTGACTTTGGGGGGGGGGGGTGAATAGTTATGCACACTCAAGTTCTGTTTTTTTGTTTTATTTCTTGTTTGTTTCACAATATTTTGCATCTTCAAAGTGGTAGAAATGTTGTTTAAATCAAATGATTTTATTTCCAGGTTATAAGGCAACAAAATAGGAAAAATGCCAAGGGGGGTGAATAATTTTGCGAGGCACTGTATGTAAACATTATTAAAGAGGCATTATTAAAGTGACTAGTGATCAATTTATTATAATGGCCAATGATTTCAAGTCTGTATGTAGGCAGCAGCCCCTATTATATTCACGGCAGGGATTCATTGACGTGTGTGGGCTGGCCAAGCCCTCGAATGAAGTGCTCTGCAATGATGTTATGTGGGATTGCTGGAGAGAAAATATGCATTATGAAGATGCTTGAACTAAGTTGAAAGTCCAGAGATTGATATTGAGTATGACGAGTAGTAGTTTTGATCTCATATACAGGTCCTTTGAATGTCAAAAACAATCACATATATCGTATACCATAAGATGCTGTTAATTTTTTTCCAAACCTTGCTCCATTATATTACCACTAGAGGGTGTGCGAGCTGTTTACAGGAAAATGGTGACTGTCTTTTTTAAGGAAGGCAAAGACAGAACATATTTAGAAAATAACAAAACATACAGTTTACATTTTGATATTTGCATCATTAGTTACAAGTTACATTAGATATAGCCTATGCAGCAACCAATGTCTTAAAGTGAACAACACCCTCACCATTCCTGAACCTACACTATCCCTAGTGCATTCAATTGTACTGTATTTACTATGAGTTGCCTATACTGTGCTACATTGTTGTATGAGGTGTTATATGTGCCTCACTAGTCTACCTAGACAAGGGGTGTTACACTACCCCCTCCATCTTGGTAGGCCTAATGACCCTGTTCCCATGCTCCACTGTATAGTAACGACCCCACACTTAGAAAAAACAGGTGCTATCAAGAACCTAAAAGGGTTCTTTGGCAGTCCCCATAGGAGAACCATTTGAACAACCCTTTTTGGTTCCAGGTAGAACCCTTTTGGTTCCAGGTAGAACCCTTTACACAGAAGGTTGTACATGGAACCCAAAATAATTCTACATGGAACCAAAAAGGGTTCTACCTCGACCCAAAAAGGGTCCTCCCATGGGGACAGCTACAGTGGGGCAAAAAAAAGTATTTAGTCAGCCACCAATTGTGCAAGTTCTCCCACTTAAAAAGATGAGGCCTGCAATTATCATCATAGGTACACTTCAACTATGACAGACAAAATGAGGGGAAAAAATCCAGAAAATCACATTGTAGGATTTTTAATGAATTTATTTGCAAATTATGGTGGAAAATCAGGCCCAGATAGCATCATATATAAATGTTCATGCAGATCAAAGCTCTTATCAAATCCAGACATATTAATATGCTTAATATGCTTTAAAAAGACACTTCCGGTTTGGGGGTGAAATACCAGATTACCCGGGATAAAAGTGATTATTCTAGGGATGGAACATTTGTAACAATACCGGGAAAATATTCAAACCTAGTCTGTAGCTTATTCTTTAGATGTTCAGGGCTGGTGATGAACCATGATGTGCAGGCATAATCAAAGAGACCCTGAACACTGAAACATGCATGAGAGCATCAGCTGTTACGGACGACTGTGTGATCACACTCTCCGCAGCCGATGTGAGTAAGACCTTTAAACAGTTCAACATTCACAAGGTCGCTGGGCCAGACGGATTACCAGGACCAGTACTCCGAGTGTCTTCACTGACATTTTCAACCTCTCCCTGTCTGAGTCGGTAATACCAACATGTTTCAAGCAGACCACCAGAGTCCCTGTGCTCAATAACACTAAGGTAACCTGCCTAAATAACTACCGACCCGTAGCACTCACATCTGTAGCCATGAAATGCTTTGAAAGGCTGGTCATGGTTCACATCAACACCATTATCCCAGAGACCCTAGACCCACTCCAATTTGCATACCACACTGCCCTTTCCTACCTTGACAAAAGGAACACATATGTGAGAATGCTATTCATTGACTACAGCTCAGCGTTCAACACCATAGTGCCCTTAAAGCTCTTCACCAAGGTAAGGATCCTGGGACTAAACACTTCCCTCTGCAACTGGATCCTGGACTTCCTGATGTGGTAAGGGTAGGTAACAACACATCCGCCACGCTGATCCTCAACACCATCATTAAGTTTGCTGATGACAACAGTGGTAGGCCTGATCACCGACAACGATGAGACAGCCTATAGGGAGGAGGTCAGAGACCTGACCATGTGGTGCAAGGACAACAGATTCTCCCTCAACATGATCAAGACAAAGGAGATGATTGTGGACTACAGGAAAAGGAGGACCGAGCATGTCCCCATTCTCATCGACGGGGCTGTAGTGGAGCAGGTTGAGAGCATCAAGTTCATTGGGGTCCACATCACCAACAAACTAACATGGTCAAAGCACACCAAGACAGTCGTGAAGAGGGCACGACAAAACCTATTCCCCGTCAGGAGAGTGAAAAGATGGGTCCTCAGATCCTCAAAAGGTTTTACAGCTGCACCATCAAGAGCATCCTGACTGGTTGCATCACTACCTAGTATGGTGCGTGTAGTGCGTACAGCCCAGTACATCACCAGGGCCAAGCTTCCTGCCATCCAGGACCTCTATACTAGGCGGTGTCAGAGGAAGGCCCTAAAAATTGTAAAAGACTCCAGCCGCCATAAACTGTTCTCTCTGCTACCGTAAGGCAAGCAGTACCGGAGCGCCAAGTCTACGTCCAAGAGGCTTCTAAACAGCTTACACCCCCAAGCCATAAGACTCCTGGACCGCTAATACACATGCATTCAGGTCCGACTTGGCGCAGACAGCACCATCAATAAACGAGAGATATTTGCCAAATTAGCCACTTTTACGTTTATTTAAATACATCCCATAACAAATTACAAAAAACACTATTCCTTGTGTTTTCTATTTTATTTATTGGTTTTTAGGTTATTTTCCTAAAACAATAATTGTCCACCTCATGGTTCAACTGTCGGAGATTGGAGAACTAAATGCATCAGGGTATTGCATGCATAGGCCTATAGGCTTACTGTAGGTGTCCATTGTATGAAAATAAAATAAATTAAATATTGTGGCAAACCTCTTCAAGGTTAGGAGCGTTTGTCACAAATTAAGTGGTAAACTGTCACCAAATCACCCAAGAATGAGAGTTCTTTCGAACAGGACCGTACCTGTGTGTTTGTTTCTCCGTCCTGGTCCACCCAGGCCGCAGGCGAGGTCAAGGATAGCAGGGTTCGGTACACGAATCGGGTTCTCGGTAGGTCCAGGTCCAAACGCCAACAGGTAAGTCCAAAACAATCCAGCTCATACACGGTAAATCCAGCCAATCTCTATTGTCTCTTTCTGTATTGTTCATAGATCCTTCCAGCACTCTCTCTCCCTCTTCTTGGTTTTTCTTGACCCTTTATCTGTGGGTCGGCTCCACCTTCCTTTGCCACAATATATAAAAAAATGGCCTATATAAAGGAAGAGATGTTTAGGCCTAGCCCCAGAGAGATAGAGATATGTTGGCGGCATGCTGTGACACGGACATGCATTTCTTTGTCAGATGGCTACTACGTCTGCTACATGGATATATATGTATCTGAATATTTTGTATAAAGATAATCATTTTATTGTTGGATTATAGGAGTAACTATGGTAAGCCTGAAACATTATTCCTTACCTCAAGTTCAACTGTCAGAGTCAGTTGGAACGCCGGTGCACATTGCATTCATATCATAGGCTTGCAGTAGCTAAAGCTTAATAATGTGTGGTATGATTGTGTGGTATGATTTTTATGGGTGGTAGTTTATGTGTGGCATGATTGCTAGTTAGCTTATTGCAGATCTAAACAAACAATCCACCTTCCACTATGAATGTTAGATAGAGGGCTGGATAGATGAAAAGTTAGCACACAGAAAAGGATACCTCATAATACCCTGACTACACTGCTCGCATCGTGTGCGCCAGCGCTGCAAAATAAATTTAGAAATCTATATTATTCAATTGTTGCACCCACACTGTTAGAAGTCAGTTCTATTTGTGATTCAGATCGCACTGCAAGTCCTGCCTCTCCCATCTTCTCATTGGTTTATAGAAGCAGGTATCCACGTGCCATCTCCTCATTGGTTATACCCACGGGGGTGACTGAAAGTCGAACGAGGTCAGTGGCAGTAATGCACCTAATTTATGAAAGTTGCCAATCGCAATATAAAGTCAAGAGAAGAAAAAGCCTAGAAGGAGGAGAGATGACCAGAAACGATTCGGTTGACAATTTTATGAGTGGATTAATTGTCGGAGTAGAGGACCTTGTGCATTTCAGGTAAAATAACAACTCAATGTTTATATCCCAGGACAAATTAGCTAACAACAGCAAGCTAGCTAAATATGACAAATTACTTAGATAGCTAAATTGACATAAATGTTGAATGCTTTTCGACCTGTCCCTAAATTAATGTAATTGGATCAGTTATTTAAATATTTTTAACCTGTGTGTTGTGATCCCGTTTGTTGTGGGGGAAATGCACTCCCTCCCCTGTGCCCAATAAAAAAAAAACACACACAACCCTCCAAAGAAAAAAAAAAGTTTGATAACACTCCTCTACTTTGGACCACATCTCCCCCGAATAAATTGCGATCTGTCCCTTACCAGTGATGAAATGATCGGAGCTGACCCTATACTACAAGCTGTGTGGGTTCAGGTCTTGCAGTTTCTTCGCTTTTCTGACAGTTATTGAGTGTTATTTACTTGGTGTTTCATGATTGCAGGTAATCTGTAAAAAATATTTTTCCCCTGTTGTCATTCCTGCCTTGTTAGAACAGACAGATACTGCACAGAAATCGATTATGAATCAACTCGTTTTAGGCATTATTATCATGCAGTTAAGGGTCGCCACTCAACTTTTTTGTCGGAAGAATTGACCAATCATAACCATCAGTGGTTTATAAGGACATGTCAGTCAGCCATTCAGAGCACTACAAAGCGACACTCAAAATAAGTAGGTGTGGTCTTTGACAATGAAAATGTATTTCATGGTTTACAGTGGGCGGGGGTTAAATACAGTGGATTTATTACGTTTTCATCGACACTGTTGTGTGGTTTGCCTTCAAATGATCAGTATTGCTCATCAAAAATTACACAGGGACTTTGCGAAGTAAACAGAAGCAGTGCAAGGGATCAAGTCGATTCGAAAAGGCGACTTGATCTGACAGAAACTGTAGCTAGCAAGCTAACGTTAGCGTATCTCGGTCAACGTAAATCTGTCAAAAGGGATGCCGCTGCAATCCAAGTCAGACGGATTCAGGGGTTCTTTGGATTTGATGTCGTCTCATTTAATCGGCATAATAAGTTTTTCGATAAAGGCTTTAACGATAAATCAATCTCGTACGAATATCTTTTTAAATTGCTGAAGTTTAGGAACTAACTGCTCTGACACAGTCAGTGCTTGCTTGCTAACTTGCATAACAACAACAAATCTGTTGCTCGTCCTCGCCCGCTAAGAGAAACAAGTGAAATTGGTAAAGACATTTCAGTTTCACAAAGAGCGTCGACGTTATCTTTGGTAAGACGAACGTTTATGTGAAATGTGTACATTAGCTAGCTACTGTAGCCAACTACCTAACAAGCAGAGGTTTAGTGGGGGATGGATCAGCTAGATGTATGTATGTATGTATGTATGTATGTATGTATGTATGTATGTAAAGTTTGGTATAGTTACATGCGAGATGGAGGATACTTAAGTAGGGTGTTTGGTCAGGGTGGATGGGTTGACATAATGCTAACGTCTACCAACACAAAGGTTGTAAATTCCAATGTTATCACAGACAACTTTAGCAACATTCTACCTTTTTAGCTACTTTATAATTACTTAGCAATTTTAGCTAACATTTAACCACCTAGCTAGAATTCGTAACATATATGTTTTGCAAATGCGTAACATATTTTGCAAATTCGTAACATAATACGAATTGTAATTCATATCATATGAAATGGGTGATGGGTTCCACAAACTGACAGTTGTGGAAAATGTACCCAATTGTCATACTTGAGTAAAAGTAAAGATACCTTAATAGAAAATGACTAAAGTGAAAGTCACCCAGTAAAATCCAACTTGAGTAAAAGTAAAATTAAGTTTGGGTTTTAAATATACTTTTGTATCAAAAGTAAGAGTACAAATCATTTCAAAACCATTTTTTAAAAGTATGGATAGCCAGGGGCACATTCCAACACTCACTTAATTTACAAACAAAGCATTTGTGTTTAATAAGTCTGCCAGATCAGATGCAGTAGGGAAGACCAGGGATTTTCTCTTAAGTGTGTGAATTAGACTATTTTCCTGTCCTGCTAAGAATTCAAAATATTATAAGTACTTTTGGGTGTCAGGGAAAATGTATGGAGTAAAAAGTATATGTAGTGAAGTAAATTAAAACATAAAAAAAATATGAATAGTAAAGATATCCAAAAAAACTACTTCAGTAGTACTTTAAAGTATTTTTACTTAAGTACTTTACACCACTGCAAACTAATACATACCTTATGAAAAGTACAATTTTACTAAATGGAGTATCTTGGATTTACTTACAGAATAATACAAAATGCTCTGAGACCAAGTTGCATTCACATATTGCTGAAAACCTACTTCACTGGGCTAATTTGCTCAACCTGCCCCTGTCAAGTAGATTAATAACTACACCATAGGGATAACATTTATTTCATACACCTTGTTTTCCCACTAAGGAAGCCGTGAAAAAGTATTCTTAAATGGCTGATGGACTGTCTATTTTAACATTTCCCTTTCCTCTCACAGGCAGCAATGAAACTGTTAGAAAACAGCAGTTTTGAAGCTCTGAGCTCTCAACTCTGTGTTGAAACGGGAGAGTCTCGCATCCTTGGAAGGTAATTACCATAACAGCACAAGACCAGCATCATCAGTCAATAAAATTACCTCATATCTAATCACTTATCACAAAGTGTTTTGTAACGCCTGCTTTACTGTTGCATGACGAACACATACAGTACCATTCAAAAGTTTGGACGCACCTACTCATTCAAGGGTTTTTGTTTCTTTTTTACTATTTTCTACATTGTAGAATAATAGTGAAGACATCGAAACTATGAAATAACACTCATGGAATCATGTAGTAACCAAAAAAGTGTTAAACAAATCAAAATATATGTTATATTTGAGATTCTTCAAAGTGGCCACCCTTGCCTTGACAGCTTTGCACACTTGCCATTCTCTCAACCAGCTTCATAAGGTAGTCACCGGGAATGCATTTCAATTAACAGGTGTGCCTTATGTTAATTTGTGGAATTTCTTTCCTAAATGCGTTTGAGACAATCAGTTGTGGCAAGATAAGAGGTTGGTATACAGAAGATAGCCCTATTTGGTAAATTACCAAGTCCATATTATGGCAAGAACAGCTCAAATAAGCAAAGAGAAATGACAGTCCATCATTACTTTAAGACATGCAGGTCAATAAATATGGAGAATGTAAATTACTTTTAAAATTCCTTCAAGTGCAGTCATAAAAACCATCAAGCGCTGTGATGAAACTGGTTCTCATGACCGCCACAGGAAAGGAAGACCCAGAGTCACCACTGCTTCGAAGGATAAGTTCATTAGTTACCAGCCTCAGAAATGGCAGCCCAAATAAATGCTTCAGAGTTCAAATAACAGACACATCTCAACATCAACTGTGTGAATCAGGCCTTCGTGGTCAAATTGCTGCAAAGAAACCACTACTAAAGGACACCAATAAGAAAAAGAGACTTGATGGGCCAAGAAACACGGGCAATGGACATTAGACCGGTGAAAATATGTCCTTTGGTCTGATAACACGGTCTGTGATTTATTTAGAATTCAAGGCACACTTAACCAGAATGGCTACCACAGCATTCTGCAGCAATACGCAATCCCATCTGGTTTGCCCTTTGTCCCACTCATTTGTTTTTTAACAGGACAATGGCCCAATAAACCTCCAGGCTGTGTAAGGGCTATTTGACCAATAAGGAGAGTGATGGAGTGCTGCTTCAGATGACTTGGCCTCCACAATCACCCGATCTCAACCCAATTGAGATGGTTCGGGATGAGTTGTACCGCAGAGTGATGGAAAAGCAGCCAACAAATACTCAACGTATTTGGGAACTCCTTCAATACTGTTGGAAAAGTATTCCAGGTGATGCTATGAAAGCGACCTGTTGCACCCTCTACAACCACTGTGATTATTATTATTTGACCCTGTGGGTCATCTATGAAGGTTTGATTATATTGGCCATGTAGTGTTATAATCTCCACCTGGCACAGCCAGAAGAGGACTGGACACTTCTGAGACTGGTTCCTTTTTAGGTTTCTTCCTGGGTTCCTGCCTTATCTAAGGAGTTTTTCCTAGCCACCGTGCTTCTGCATTGCTTGCTGTTTTGGCTTTAGGCAACACTGTTGTTTCTGTGTAGCACTTTGTGACATCGGCTGATGTAAAAAGGGCTTTATAAATACATTGGATTGAAGCGGGTTGAGATAATGCCAAGAATGTGCAAAGCTGTCATCAAGGCGAACGGTAGCTACTTTGACGGATGTAAAATATATATATATATTTTAACACTTGGTTACTACATAATTCCATGTGTTATTTCATAGTTTGTCTTTACTAATATATTCTACAATGTAGAAAATAGTTCAAATAAAAACTCTTCAATGAGTATGTGTCCAAACAGTTACTAAATGTGCTGTCCTTTAGTAGGCCTGTGTGTGAACCGCAAGTGCATGGTAACAGATGGAACTGTAGGCTGCTACTACTACAGGATCAGCTGTTCTTGGACCATAACACACCTCTCACCCTACCTCCTCTGTGGATGGTGCATGCATTCTGTGCCTCTCTTCGGGGGTGTATTTCTTGTTGGTTTAATAGGCTGTATTTTAAAAAGGCAAGATTAACACTTTGAGGCTCTCTGGGAGCGTCAACAACACCATACAGCCTATGAAGGGTAAAGTCAAAGCTAAGGACACTGCATATGTAAACATAGAGGTAAGCAACAAACTGTCAGAATAATATGGTCAACTGAACTCCCACAGAGGTGTGTCTCTGTGCTAAAGATGTGGTGTAGGCTACCTAAAAGGTACCTGAGCAGGACCAGATGAGGCAATATTGGGGTTTAGGAATTGAGCCCTAATCCCCATCAAGCCCTGTAGTGATTACCGGTAATACGGACTATTTTGCTAAGGAGGTGTAATCTCTCACAAAAAGTATTGATCCCTTAGGATGGTGGATGAGTGTTGTGTTACGCAATGGGGGTAGATGAACTCAACTGCAGCAGGCATTGAGGTAACAGTAGGAGCAGGGATTTTACAAAGGACTGTAGGTTGTGGAACCAGTCGGAACTGTGCAGGTGGTGGTGACTCCTTTCATGGTTCTGACCCATGGGGGCAGTGTGATCCAGGACAGGGTGTCCTCTAACAGGCCTTTGTGGCTATTTTTATACTGTAATGGAGCATACACACACTCACAGCTGGGCACTGATGGTGTTTAGCCTGCTGCTTACTGGATTAGTATGGCCCATGATGGCAGCAGAGGCCAAGCTGGCACAATTTGAGGCTGACTTCTTTCCACCCCAATTAAAAGCCAAAGTCTGCAATTACTCAAATATTCAACTGGACCCATAATGATACAAAACAGAGCATGCAGTCACATGTTTGAGGTTCACATTCTATCATAGTTTTCCATAGAATGACTAGTCTGTCTGTTACAAATAGGCCTACACACAACAGCAACTATCCTATATAGCATGGGTGGGCAAACTTTTCGGCTCGAGGGCCACATCGGGATTTTGAAATCTGCATTTTTTTGGGAGGGGGGGACAAATTGTTTGTTAAAATCAAGTGGTACAGCTGTCTAAGGAAGTGCTTGAGGCATCACTACAGACCCGGGTTCGATCCCAGGCTGTGTCACAGCTGGCAGTGACTGGGAGACCCATGAGGCGGCGCACAATTGGCCCAGCATCGTCCGGGTTAGGAGAGGGTTTGGCAGGCCGTGATTTTCTTGTCCCATTGCGCTCTAGCGACTCCTGTGGCGGGCCAGGCGCTAGCACACTGACACGGTTGCCAGGTGTACGGTGTTTCTTCTGACACGGTGCGGCTAGCTTCTGGGTTAAGCGGGCATTGTGTCAAGAAGCAGTGCGTCTTGGCTGGGTCGTGTTTCGGAGGACGCACGGTTCTTGACCTCCGCCTCTCCCGAGTCCCATCGCTGCTTCTCCCGTATGGACAAGACTATAACTATCAATTGGATACCATGAAATTGGAGAGAGAAAAGGTATTTTAAAAATTGAAGTGATTTGAAGTGCCTGGTGGGCAAAGCAGCACCTCTTCAACCTCAGGAGGCTGAAGAAATTTGGCTTGTTACCAAAATCACTCACAAACTTCTACAGATGCACAATCGAGAGCATCCTGTCGGGCTGTATCGCCGCCTGGTATGGCAACTGCTCCACCCACAACCGTAAGGTTCTCCGGAGGGTTGTGAGGTCTGCACAACGCATCATTGCCCTCCAGGACACCTACACCACCCGATGTTACAGGAAGGCCATAAAGCTCATCAAGGACAACAACCACCCGAGCCACTGCCTGTTCACCCCGCTATCATCCAGAAGGCGAGGTCAGTACAGGTCCATCGAAGCAGGGACCGAGAGACTGATAGAAGCAGTTTATCTCAAGGCCATCAGACTGTTAAACAGCCACCACTAACATTGATTGGCTGCTGCCAACATACTGACTCAACTCCAGCCACTTTAATAATGGAAATGGATGGAAATTGATGTAAAAATATATCACTAGCCACTTTAAAAAACACTACTTAATATAATGTTTACATACCCTACATTACTCATCTCATATGTATGTACTGTACTTGATACTATCTACTGCATCTTGCCTATGCCGCTCTGTACCATCACTCATTCATATATCTATATGTACATATTCTTTATCCCTTTACACTTGTGTGTATAAGGTAGTAGTTTCGGAATTGTTAGGTTAGATTACTCTGGTTATTACTGCATTGTCGGAACTAGAAGCACAAGCATTTCGCTACACTTGCATTAACATCTGCTAACCATGTGTATGTGACAAATAAGATTTGATTTGAAGTAGAGGTGTATTAATATTGTGAAAGGTACTGCATAGGTGTAAACAGATATTTTTGCGAGATAGCACTTGTGTAGCAGAAATATGCAGAAAGTAGTTTTGAATGCATTTTATTGAAGGGAAACCATTAGTCTTGAACTTTTTTGGCAACATAGTGATATTCTTATACTGAGCAATGAGGAATTAAACTACAAAATTCTAGTCTTCTCCCATTTGTTTTAACCATTGCCCCCACCCACAAGGTGTATAAACAAATTAGATGGATACAAAAAAAAATGTGAAGAAAATAAATCAAGTGTAATTAGCACATGTAGGACAGTATGCAAGTGTGTGTGCATGGACTTTGCAGATGTATTTCTCACATGTGCAGCACATAGTATTTGTTTTACAGTCCTTTGTGGGGCAGAATTGGCATCTCCTCCTCTTGCCTGCTGCAGCCTCAGGTGGATCAGGACAAGATTCAGCCCCCTAAACAGCTTTCACAAGCTCTGCAGAGGCTGCTGTGCGGGGGAGGCGCTCCCTTCTTTGAATGTGTGGGGTTACAAGTGCCTTTCCAAGCTGCTCCAGGAACACCCTCTTTTTAAGCTTATCAGGCATCCAGGTAGGGTTGATCTTGTTCCATATCACAAAGGCATATTATGAGGACACAATGATGTTATGGAAGATGACCAGGGGCCAGCAGGCAGTCATCCTCCTGCAGCTGTAAGTTCCAATCACCTTGTCCAGGCCTCCCTCCTTTGTTGTGGTTGTTGTTGTAGTCCAGAATGATGGCTGGCTTCCTGTCCTCACGATCACTTATCTCAGCCGTTTTGTTCAGTGTGCTCAGGAGGACCACATTCTTGTTCCTCTTTGGGAGGTAAAAAACTAGAGTGGTGATGGGGGTGAAGGCAAACTTTGGGAAGGTCTCTCTCCCCCTTGTTGAGGAGTGCAGGGTGGAGCTCAGACTTGTTCTTTCTAACTGTGCCAACCATGGTGATCTTCCTCTTCAGGAGCTGCTGGCTGACTTCATAAGAAGTGAAGAAATTGTCACACGTGACATTGTGCCCCCTCAGTCCATCTGTCACATCAAGCACAACCCGCATCCCCTGGTTCTTCTCCGGGCCTCCACTGGTCGGCTTCCCTGTGTAGACTTGCATCTTCCAATCGTAACTGGATTGTGGATCACAGGCCACCCATATCTTGATGCCATACTTTGCTGGCTTGCTGGGCATATACTTCTGTAAAGGACAGCAACCTTTGGACAAAAGAGATTACTATCAGCAATTAGTATCAATGTCACAGAAAGCAATCGCCAATCAATGATTTTACAGCAATACATAATAAAATGAACAGTGAAAATCACATTTCAGATATGAAAATAAAAATGTACCTCTGAATGGAACCAGTTGCTCATCCACTGTTACTTCAGGCCCAGGGTTGTAGAGGTATGGCAGATGCTCCACCCACTTCTCCCAGACCTCTCTTATGGCTGCCAGTTTCTCTCACATCTTGCACGTCTTGACTCACTATCAAATCGTAGCATTCGGAAAATCGTCCTTCCACTCGCAGCATCTCAGAGACTACATGTAGCCCTTCGCCACGGGAGCTATACACAACTGCTAAGATTAGCAGCCCTATGTAGGCACGCAGGTCAATCTCATCCATCCTTTACCAGTTGTCTCCATATTTACGGAAACTTTTCAAATTTGTATTCTCCAGGAAGATTATTTTGATGGCTGGTGTGATGAACTTCTAGAATGTTGAGCCGATGTCCTGGGCATGGGCAACTGCATGTCTTGTGGGCCCTGGGGTCATCCGTACAACATTTTGTGCTGCCATCCAATCCTAGTTGTCATGGTGACACGGATCAAGTTATATTTTTGTCAAAGAACAGCAAAAATGTCCCTTTCAGCTTGGGGGATTTCGTCCTCATCTGAAGATTATGCATTGTATTCTGGGTTGTAAATTCTTTCCCATATTCTTCAGATACCTCCTCCTCTTCTAAATCATTGTTCTCTTGTTCCTCCTGGGTATCTGAAAAAAAATCTGATCTGCGACCTGTTGGGCACTGAAACGTGCACTTATGACTACAGCAAAGATAACCCTTTTATAGCCTCTGACTGCATTTCCATTAGTAAACAATGCTTTCAATAAATGTTAATTTTGTTTTTATTTTGTCTGAACTTGAGTCGTGTTTTTTCGTGGAGGGGAGATGCTGCACATGCACAATAAAGTGTTTATTTTGTCTGAGTTAAATCAGTAGCACACAATCCCTATTTCTGTGTGTGTAAATTATTTTATAACTGGCGGGTCAAAATGACCCTAAGACAATCTTTGTACCCCAGTGGTGTACAGCTTTCATGGAAATATGAACAATGTTTCACTTTTTCTAATGTTGGGGTCATGCTAGGAAAAGTCATAATTTCAAGTTGAAAAAAATATTATTTCTGGGATTTTCTCTGCTATTAAATATAGTGGCGGGTCATTTTTTTTTACCCTTACAAGGGTTAAGCTAAAGTGTACTGTTAGCTAGCTAACGCTAGCTGGCTGGCTCCTTAGCGGAGGTTATTATTAGTTTCCTAGAGCGGTTTGCTTTTCTAGCTAGAGCCTAATGTTAGGCATTGTTGGCACTTTGTTCGTTGTTTAACTAGCTAACGTTACGTGTGTACAACACCCATTGAATATGGCCGCGTCAGTAAATGTCTGAAAGAAAGTGTAATGAAATTGTTGCTAGTAGAGCTGGTTAGACTGTTTTTATGTTATCCAGAGGTGAACAAATCATTGGCCACAGCGTCAAATGTGCGCTCCTAGAGCGAAACGAGACGGGTGGGGCTAAAGCTTTAGAGGGTGAGATCGATGCAGAATGGGTGTAGACAAAGAGCTCTTCACTAGATACCAAAACATTAATTCAAAGGCCATTTTCTCAAAAGTGAGTTTACAAGTTGATCAACTTTCAAGGCAGAATTACTTTCCTCAAATGCAGTATATGACATACCATTTTGTAGCTCAGTCTCTACTTTTGATCCAATGTAAAAATAAAAATAAACACTTTCACATTTTGCTACATAAGACCTACTCAATCCAGGTGGTGAGTCCCATTTGTCTGTTAATGGAAACTAGCCAGTCATGTGACACCCACCTGACCTTTGCCCCTTCCTATAATTAGACTGGGCCACAGTGTGTCTGAGCCAGAGTTTGAGTTGCACAACCTCTTCTCTTGCATAGCTAAGGTTGGGGGGGGGGGGAATAAACATGACCAGACCCTGCACGACTCCCTCAACCTAGTGCCATTCCATCCACATCCCTCAAATGGAACTCAATTAAACAGACAACCGAAACTTGTTCAAAGCAATAAACACAAATAAATATACAATGTGGGAGGGCCAGTAGATGAGATACTGTACGGTTTGCATTATTGAATTAGGGACATGATTAGTTTGAGACAATACCCATGTCCTCTGCAGTCAGTAGATTAATGGAATTCCACTTTTAATACAATGCCAACAGTTTAACTCTGGGTTTTGTCTCTCTTTAGGATCGAGAGCTACTCCTGCAAGATGGCTGGTGATGACAAGCACATGTTTAAGCAGTTCTGCCAGGAAGGGGAACCACATGTCCTAGAGGCCCTCTCGCCCCCCCAGTCCAGCGCCATGAGCCCACCCCAGTAAGGACCACAGCCACACAATGTTTTCATAACACAGGTCTGATCACTAGGAATGAAACCGATACCAATGGGGAAGGGACTACCTGTTTTTTTTTTTTCCATTGTGAAATGTTTTCCTACAGTGTGCACTAATGAATACTACTCTGTAGATACTGGTGTTGTATCGCACTGTCAGTTGTGGCACGTGAATGGAGAATCTTTCTTTTTTAACTTCCCAACCAAATAACTCCTCTCTACTCATCTCCATTGTTTTGCGCAGACTAGGGAAGAGCAGTGAGGATGGTGAGAACCCTCTGAGTGACAAGTGTTGCAGGAAGACATTGTTCTACCTCATCACCACGCTCAACGAGTCATTCAGGCCCGACTACGACTTCAGTGCAGCTCGGGGCCACGAGTTCAGCCGGGAGCCCAGCCTCAACTGGGTCAGTAGCGCTACCTCCGTTCCTCTCATGATTAGACCACATTGGGATGACTTTAAACCAGCTCAATTAAAACAGCCGTTCAAGCCTAATTTCAGAATTGCTCACATACAGATGCTCTGAATCATCCCATGCAAGTCCCGGGAGCACATTGTTACAAAGCCATACACATAAGGGGGAGATGGTGAATTTTCTACAAGGGCCTTATGGAATATCACAGGCTGTAAGATAGAGTCAAGATAGTGTCAAGCTCAATTCCTGGAGGGCCGTGTGTCTGCTGGTTCCTTTTTATCACCTTTCAGGTTGTCTAATTAAGACCTCGACAACCAAGTGACTTATCAATAACCTTTTAATTATAACCTAACTAATAAATCGTCTTAATTGATCAAACAAGTACAACGGAGGCCCTTCGGGAATTGAGTTTGACATCGCTGCTGTGAAGGCCTTTGTAGACCGTACGATTTTAGCCGTAGGCTCTGGCAAAGTTCTCGGTGTCAGATTTGTTTTGCCTTTGTCGTGTGGCTAGTGTTACGAGCCGATCCCGGTGACTGACCAATAGGAACATGGCCGGCACAGAGTATGCACACAATAATACGATTATTGTGAATAGTCAAATTTGTATAATAGTTTGGTTGAAACTTTTACATGCTGTGCAAGAATAATGAATTCCCTAATAATCATCTTGTTTAGGCTACCTGATGGGGTTTTGAGGAATGCACAAAATCTCCAGTCAAAATAAAACGTTCTACCACAGCGACCATGTTATTTTGATTCCGAGTTCGGACAAATAAAGTTTTGCATGTGAACTTTTTCTAAGATGTGAGTTTGGAAAAACAAAGAATACTTCACTCGCGCATAAGCATAGACTGAGGCTTTCGCTGCTGGTGTTGGCACATGCCCAGGGGGAAATACACCGCTGCAGTTGACAGCCTGTGTCTGCTGACGTAGCCTCGCAAGCCAATTGCAGACCTGAAGAAAGTCGTACAATCTGGCCAGGTTGATATCAAGATTTTAATTTGGTAACGTCGCACAGTGACGTGATAATCGCAGAAGTCTGAATCCGACATACAGCAAAGAGGTCTATTCATCTGTAAGGAGAATGAGAAGTTGTAACGGTTGTGTACCGTGCCTCCATTCAGGTGACGAATGCGGTCAACGGCAGCCTGTACTCATCAGTTGGAGTGGAGTTCAACTCCCTGGGGCCAGAGCTGTGGAACTTCATCGACCAGGAAATTAGCCTGCAGGAATGTGACATATACAGGTGTGTGTTGTGTGTGTGTGAAGGTACATGTACAGTATGTTTTCTGATTCTTGTTTGCTGCCTGTATATGAAGTATATTTATATGTCCCCTCTTTGTCCTCAGCTACAACCCTGACCTGGACTCAGACCCCTTTGGGGAGGAAGGCAGCCTCTGGTCCTTCAACTACTTCTTCTACAACAAGAGGCTGAAGAGGATTGTATTCTTCACCTGTCGCTCCGTCAGGTGAGCAGCCACAGCAGACCTCACTCTGTCTCCATGCAATCTTTGACAAAACAAGAGTTTGTTAGTTCTTACAGCCAGTATGAAATAGTTGGTGGCCTGTGGATGAATTTCTATGGTCCCTCATCTTTGTTTTAAAATCAGAAAATCTGTCTCGCGTTGCCGGTATGAATTGCTCACACCAAACTAGCATATTCTACTGTTTCTGGGGGGGTTCACTATACAGCAGCAGGAGTTGATTGGGCTTGATGTGCCGAGGCAGCTAAAGCCTGTCTGGTCTCATGTGGTATGGGAGTGTAATCCATTACCAGGAGGACGAAAGGCTAGGGAAGGGGACTGAACAGATCAACTCCAAAAGCAATTTGTCAACCAGAGAAAACCGATGTACCGCTATGATTGAATAAGGAGTCATGATATTTCTGCTTTATTTCCAAAGTGTCCTGAGTGGGTACGGCCGCGGTTGTCTTGACAAAGGGTTGGACATGGAGCTGAATGATGATGAGGAGGAGATAGAGGGATTCACCGAGGACAGGTGGGATCGTTTTACTATAGTAATGTTACTGCCGGCTTATACTCTAGTGCACAAATGGGCCTCTGTCTTACATATATAGTTTCATCAGTGCATGGGGTTTGCATGTGTTTTGTCTAGATAGAGACATGATTGACACTACCTTGTTCTCTCCTTGTCTTCAGGTTCCCCAAAACTCTCTGTGTCTAACGCTCTCCCGATGGAAGACAAGCCCATGTAGGCCGATACATCCTCCCCGTTTTGTTTTCATCTTCCCCTCTGTCTCCATGTTTTGTAGAGCCTAACCCAGAGAGCCATTTGCGCATTTGGAGGAAGGATATCCCCGACAAGTGCATGTTTCACATCAGCTGGATCCAAACCATACCGTGAAGGACATTTTTGAAATGCCCATGGTTTCTTGTCTCCCTTTTACTGTGATTTTTTTTTATCATCCATCATGGTCCCTGACTTGAACCTATGCCTGGTTTATGGTCAAGAGAGACCATGGACAGCTAACCCTGACAAGCACATTTTCTTTTATTGAAGATCCCAGTAATCACTAAGTGGAGATGATTAAGTCCACAGTTCAATGCCGGGGGGGGGGGGCTAATTACATCACTGTGTAGGTCCAATCTCACGCTGCCACACTGGTACAACGAGAGCCAATCCGATTGTCTATCCAGCTGATTTCCATTTGTGACTGCTTCCTCCGAGGTGTGGCTTTTATGTTCGACAGTGACGTGACTGTGAGAACTGAACTTTCATAGCACTGTGTTTTGAAACATGCAGCATTTGTAATGGAACCTCGTAATATGTTATGTTGAATCCACTGCAAAAATAATCTAATCCAATTTTCTTTGTAAAAAAAAAAAATGATTGAATATCTACTGCACACGACCTTCTGTGGATGTGAAATTGAGATGGCACTGCCAAAGAGCAATACAACATATCACTTTCATAAGACTCACGTCTATCAATAACCATATTCACTCTGCATAATGTTCCCTTAGATTACCTCAATCATGTCGTAAAACCTGTACCCATATTCCACTGCTACAATCGAACGCATCCATTTATTTCATGCTCTTTTAAACTTGAAAGGCTTTGGTTTGAAGAGCTACTGAATGCGGGCAGCAAAGTCTGATATTTCCAGTAATTGTTCATGTTCTACAGTATTTTTAGGTTAAAATACCCTTTTATCTATGACCTGTTTTGATTAAACTGTGAATAAAGTTGTTTGAACCAAAATGTCTTGTCAGAGAGGAGTGGATACAGGTAACATAATTACTAATTAAAATAGTTTGAACAGTAATGACTTGTATAGCAGTACAAGATAAGAGAATATCTTTACATGTACCTTTTCATAACTAAAATTGTTCCTATGGACATTGAGTGGAGCCTGACCTTTGCATTAAAGAGACAAGGTGTGGCATCAAACACTTGCACATATGAACAGGCAGTTAACCCACTGTTCCTAGGCCGTCATTGAAAATAATAATTTGTTCTTAACTGACTTGCCTAGTAAAATAAAGGTAAAAAATAATATTACGACAGCGCATTGACCTACAAGACATTGGTTACATTATAACCAATAAGTCATAAATAGCTGACTTCAGTCTTAAAACAGTATAGCAGGTGGAGACACGATCTTTGTAGACTGTGTTCATCAGTCTGATGTTCCAGGTGATTCAGTATTTAGGTCTGGTTTACTCCGAGAAAGAGCACTCTTATCCCCCCAATTATAGCGTCCGCACACGAGCAGTGCTATTGAGGCCTTCTCCATTTTGAAGTAGTCCATTTCTTTCTATGTTGCTGAGTTGGTAAACAAGCTGAAAAGTTATATATTGCCATATGGAGTATTTGAACAGGTTTAAAGCCAAGGTTTGAGATTTACTGCCAGCTGATTCCTGATGAGCTGAATGGAATTATGTAATCCTTCCTTAACCCATGGAAAGTCCCACCCAATTGACTACTTAAAAGATGGTGAAAGTCCTCAATGGCAGTGCCCATGCGAAAACAGGCTTTTGGGCACCAGAGTCCTCTATCATTCTCTATGGGTTTAGTGAGCTCTTTATGGCAAAAATCACATGATAATACACCTCCACACTGTCTCTTGGGGTAGGCCCAGCAATGCTCAAGCCATTTTATTTCAAATCAGGAAAGAGGCAGAGAGAGAACAAAAGTCCTCATAACAATGGTAAACTTTCATAAAATTATTGGAATGGCACAAGAAATACTTAACACCACTGATTTACCTTTTACATGTTCTTAAATTGGTAAATGTCACTTTAACCTTGGATCTTGAAGACTGGAGAAAAGGCAGGTAGGATCAGGGGAGAAAAGGACCAGGGCCAGAAAGTCCAGAAACAGGACTGGGGGGACACCAAACCAGGCAAGTAGAAGTTGACTTCAGACAGCTGGATGATAAATAGAGGGGCTCAGGATCCCTCATACAGGGGATGAAGCAGCAAACAGAAACATGCACGGTAGCGGGCTAATACCTCTTTCCTCCCTGCAAATGTAGGCAATTCCAGTCCTCGTGGGCCTGATTGGTGTTACACTTTTCCCCCCATCCCTAGCAAACACAGCTGATTTAGACTAATTGCATTCTATACTGAAGATCATGATTAGTTGATTATTGGAGTCAGGTGTGTTAGCTAGGGCAAAAGTGACACCAATCAGGCCCCAAGAACTAGAGTTGCCCAGGACTGTTGACTAGACCCCCCCCCCATGTAATGCGTTTGACACCCCTGCGCTAAGGGCACAAGTAGCTCACTACACATTATCACACGGATGGAAGGCTCAAGTTCTGCTCCTTCCTCCTTGTGTGAACTTAGTGAAGCCAATGCAAGCTCTAAAGGTGCAAGTAGCTCACTATACATCAACACAGTGAAAGAAGTCTCCAAATTGCTGCTCATTCCCCCCTGTGTGACCTGGGTGAAGCCAATGCAGCCTCTAAGGCAGGGTACCCCCCCAAACATTTCACATTTTGAGTTTTAACCCTAAACTGGCACACCTAACTCAATTAGTCAACTAATCATCGAGTCTTTGACTAATTGATAAATTAATCAGGTGTGCCAGTTTAGCATTAACTCAAATGTGAAATGTCTGAGGGGGGGCAAGGACAGGGTTAGGGGAAACACTGCTCTAAGGGACCACACACTGAATGTGGATCTCCTGTTAGTTGTTCAGTGCTGTGTGGTTTAGGGATCACCCACTGGTGGATGTCTGATTGCTGACATTTTCGCTGTAGAATTGGTTTGAGCTTCCTTTGCAAATTACAGCCAGCACTCTGTTCAGAGGTGCTAGATACTCTCACCTCTGGGCACAAATAGCTCAATACACATCAACACAGTGGGAAAAAAGGCTCCAAGTTGCTTCTTCTTTCTCATTAGCAAAGGTTCGATAACTACCTATGCTTAATTGTCCAGCAGAATTTATGTATCCAAAAAAGCCAAAAGATTGCATGAAAAACATACCTTCTCTCTCCCTTGTTGATGTTTTTGACCTACTACACTTTGTTTCTTTCTCTGCTATTTTCATGTCTGGATTTTGCACATTGGCCGCCTTCTCAACACCGCTCTTTGCGCACTGTTACATGATATCTTCTTGTTTGGTATTATGGCGGTCCGCAAACAAATATTGTATTGGCTGTGTGTCAGCCTACTATTCAGTAGTATGAATTCATTACACTTTGTGAGACATTGCCCTACCAACTAACCTCACCACTATTCCACTACTGTGGCCCCGTCTGATCCTACTCCAGGCCAGCAGCCTGGGAGGAGGGGACACTAATAGTTCGAAACATCTTGCAACTATTCTGCAGTAAAATCTTATACACCCAAGTACTTCTCTGCAGCTGCCACCACAACATCTATCCTCTATGATTTACATTCCATTCCTGCAGTACAATTGACACCATGGACAATTCCAATTAAATAAAGGACCCATTTAAATGAAGTGTTACCGATTTTATTGTATATTTTTTATAAACAATACAAAACATACACATACAATGCAGTCGACTCTACGGAGACCACAGTATTGGCTAGTAGACAGCTAAGCTACACACAACGAAAGCAGTGGTCGGCGCTACTGGGTCCACAGGCAGTACAACCTAGGCTACTATAGAACAAACAAACGTGTAGACGGTGTTACTAACATTATCTAAAAAGGCCGGTACACACAATAAAGGCTAAAGTGAGCGATACTGAGATCACATGCCGCCTAGTAGTAGACAACTGGCATATTGTAAGCTACAATAAAATCAGTAGTCCACACTCCTGAGACGAGAGTGAGTAAGATTTCCAAAGCATATTATATATCATAGCAAATAACTTAGAGCAGAATGTCCTACCCGACAAATCCCACATTTGCTCATGGCTAGATTGGCTGAGAGAAGGTAGGCTACTGATTGAGTTGGTGATACAGTCAAGACTTTAAGGTCACCTCTCCAGTGTCTCTCTTCAGTCACACAGTAGCCATATCATCCTCACTTGTGGTCTAAGAGAGCTTCATGTCTGATCCTAAAAGAGACCAAATGTGTGATGTTGTTTATTGGGGGGACTTTGGAACAAACATCACAGCTTGCTTTATAAACACTCACTGTTTGAATATTATGCTACAAGTGTCAGTGGAAGGTCTTGTCCTATTGGATGGAGATGGAATCATGACCCTGAGTTGCTATTAGAGTTGGCATAACAATGACATAGGAGTTGCCATAAGAGAACATGACAATGACCAAAGTAGCCACCCTTTGCCTTGATGACAGCTTTGCACAATCTTGGCATTCTCTCAACCAGCTTCACCTGGAATGCTTTTCCTACCATCTTGAAGGAGTTCCCACATATGCTGTGCACTTGTTGGCTGCTTTATCTTCACTCTGCGATCTAACTCATCCCAAACCATCTCAATTGGGTTGAAGTCGGGTGATTGTGGAGGCCAGGTCATCTGATGCAGCACAGCAGCCTAATGACCAAAAAATTGACCAGTCGACTAATTAGGATCAGCCCTACTACATTCCACCTGAAAGACTGGATCCTAATTTGCCTTTAACTGGAAGCCAAGAGAGATTAAAATACATTCAGTTGACATTTATATGGATAGAGCAATGAAGATCTAATCTGGCAGCCCAGTTTTGCATGAGTTATATCTTTTTTTCCCCATGTATTTTTCTGCTGCAGATATTTTGCTCCATATGACTGGACAGTACTCTAGGTGTGATAGAACCAAAGCTTGAATCACCCGATTCAGAGTGGTGCATGTCACATACTCATAATTGTTTTTCTTGTCATGGCAATGCCCTTAAAAAAAAAAAAACATTAAAAAGGAAAGCTGCACACCCTAGGAGCTCAGATGGAATAATTGAATAACCAACACGCCAAGCTGTCTTCATCAGGGTGTCAGACCGCTTATTAAATTATTGCATCTGAGCTCTCCTGATCTGTTTCAAGTTTACTCCTTTAGGCAGTAACTTGCCTAAACAGGAGTGTGTTTCTTCCGCCTCCAGAATGGCAATGCCCTTACCCATTTTAATTACAATGTTATCTACAGTGCATTCAGAAAGTATTCAGACCCCTTGACTTTTTCCACATTTTGTTGTTACAGCCTTATCCTAAAATGGATTCAATCGTTTTTATCCGCTCATTAATCTACACACGATACCCCATAATGAAAAAGCAAAAACAGGTTTTTAGAAATGTTTGTATTCAAAATAAACAGAAATATCATATTTACATAAGTATTCAGACCCTTCAGTGCTTTTGTTGATGCACCTTTGGCAGCGATTACAGCCTTGAGTCTTCTTGGGTATGACGCTACAAGCTTGGCACACCTGTATTTGGGGAGTTTCTTCCATTATTCTCTGCAGATCCTCTCAAGTTCTGTCAAGTTGGATGGGGGGTGTTGCTGCACAGATCTTTTCAGGTCACTCCAGAGATGTTTGATCGGGTTCAAGTCCAGGCTCTGGCTGAGCCACTCAAGGACATTGAGACTTGTCCCGAAGCCAGTCCTGCATTGTCTTGGCTGTGTGCTTAGGGTCATTGTCCTGTTGGAAGGTGAACCCCAGTCTGAGGTCCTGAGCAGGTTTTCATCAAGGATCTCTGTACTTTGCTCTGATCATCTTTCCCTCAATCTTGACTAGTATCCCAGTCCCTGCCGCTGAAAAACATCCCCATAGCATGATTCAGCAGGTAGCCTAGTGGTTAGAGCGTTGGGCCAGTAACCGAAAGGTTGCTAGATTGAATCCCCGAGCTAGTAAAAATCTGTCGTTCTGCCCCTGAACAAGGCAGTTAACCCACTGTTCCTAGGCCATCATTGTAAATAAGAATTTGTTATTAAATGACTTGCCTAGTTAAATAAAGGAGAAATAAATGCTGCCACCACCGTGCTTCACCGTAGGGATGCTTGCCAGGTTTCCTCCAGATTTGACACTAAGCTTTCAGGCAAAAGAGTTCAATCTTGGTTTCATCAGACCAAATAATCTTGTTTCTCATGGTCTGAGAGTCATTTAGGAGCCTTTTGACGAATTCCAAGCGGGCTGTCGGAAGCCACTCCTCAGTAAAAGGCGCACGTCTGGGCACTCCACCATAAAGGCCTCATTGGTGGAGAGCTCTGTCAAAGTAACCATTGGTTTCTTGGTCACCTCTCTGACCAAAGATCTTTTCGCTAATTCTTCAATTTGGCCAGGCGGCCAGCTCTAAAAAGAATCTTGGTGGTTCCAAACTTCTTCCATTTAAGACTGATGGAGGCCATTGTGTTCTTGGGGACCTTCAATGCTGCAGAAATGTTTTGGTACCTTTCCCAGATCTGTGCCTCAACACAATCCTGTCTCGGCACTCTACGGACAATTCCTTCGACCTCACGGCTTGGTTTTTGCTCTGACATGCACTTTCAACTGTGGGACCTTATCTAGACAGGTGTGTACCTTTCCAAATCATGTCCGATCCATTTAATTTACCACAGGTGTACTCCAATCTTCTATCAAGTTGAAGAAACATCTCAAGGATGATCAATGAAAACAGGATGCACCTGAGCTCAATTTCTAGTCTCAAAGCAAGAGGTCTGAGTCCAAGCATTTTCAAAACCCTGTTTTCGCTTTGTCATAATAGGGTATATTGTGTAGATTGATGAGGGTTTTTATTGATTTCATCCATTTTAGAATAAGGCTGTAACTCAACAAAATGTGGAAAAAGGGAAAGGGTTTGAATAGTTTATAAATGCAATTTATTATGTTCAAACCAGGATAGAGGTGTGTCTAACATGACTTCATCGACAAGTTTATTTGAGGATCACCAGCAAGCATATATCTTGGACCAAATCAAATACATTTTGTTTTATAAATATTCAACATCTATTTGTTCATGTTAATCCACTCAGACACTGTTCTTAGTTATTTCTGTTAAGTCACTATATACTGATGAAGTGCTATACATTGTTGAGTCATCAGCATACATAACCACTCTTGCTTTATTCATTACTGAGAGTAAATCATTAGTAAAGATGGAGTAGAGGAGTCGGCCTTGGAGGCTGCCTTGAGGGACGCCCCAATGTAAACCTTTACTGTCTGAAAAGGTATTTTTAAATATTTTTAGCGCCTTCTCCTAGATAGATGCAGTAGCTTTCCATGCAGGATAGAGCAACAGACATAAAATCATAACATTTTAGTTTACTTGGCAACAGTTCATGATCAATTACATAAAAAGCAGCACTAAAGTCTAACAACACTGCACCCACTAACTTCCTGTCATCCATACACGCCAATCATCTGTCATTTGCCTTAAGGCCATACTGGTAGAATACCATTCTCTCTATGCATGCTGGAAACTTCTTATCAGACCATTGCATGAGAAATAATCCTGGATTTGCACAGATGCACTTTTTTCCAATAAGTTACTTTATTGTAAACTATTAGGACCAGTGAAGGCAGATTATTTTTCTTCCATAGGTAGTGGAATGACCTTTGACTTTTTCCATATTTCTGGGCACACCCCACACGTCAAGCACCTATAACAAATATGACAACTTCGGGTGAAGATGTGGTTTAACGCTAAGCAATTTGCCATCAAGATTAGGCTACCATTATATCAGATCGTGAAATGTGGGACCTCTGTAAAAACAACCAGATTGATGCGCTCGCCCCACTATTTATAGTTTATTTTTGTATTATTTTGTAACTTATGTGAAGGAAAATTGTTTTGTGGTATCCAATTGTTTAGTAGCTACTATCTTGTCTCATCGCTACAACTCCTGTACGGGCTCGGGAGAGAGACAGTTGAAATTCATGCGTCCTCCGATACACAACCCAACCAAGACGCCCTGCTTCTTAACACAGCGTGCATCCAACCCGGAAGCCAGCCGCACCAATGTGTCGGAGGAAACACTGTGCACCTGGCAACCTTGGTTTGGCGCACACTGTGCCTGGCCTGCCACAGGAGTCGCTGGTGCGCGATGAGATACGGATATCCCTACCGGCCAACCCCTCCCTAATGACGCTAGGCCAATTGTACGTCGCCCCACGGACCTCCCGGTCGCAGCCAGTTACGACAGAGCCTGGGCGTGAACCCAGAGTCTCTGGTGGCACAGCTGGCTCTGCAGTATAGCACCCTTAACCACTGCACCACCCGGGAGGCCCATAGGAAAAACATTGTTTTGAGCTCAAAAAGCAGTATGCAAATCAGGGAACAAAATGAACCAATATGGTTCAATTGCAGACCGCAATCCGGGGCGTTTCTTGATAAGGGTATTCCTTGATATCAGGAAACATCCATTGATATCAGGAACGTTCCATTGGTCGTCCCATTGATGCCTGCCATTGGTCAGTTCCTGCACTGTCCCACACTGTTTATATTAAGGAGACTTCCTGATTTCCAATCTCTAAAGCACTTGTTTTAAAGAAGTGCTTTAGATATGATAGAAATTCAAATTTTTTGACTGTGTTTGGATGGCACGAGGTGCAAACCTAATTTAGCATAATGAGCATTTAACATTTTGTAACACTATGAAACAGCACTAATAAACTTGCCACTTTAAACTTTTACTCTAGTCCAACACTTCAAAATCTTATTTCATAGCCTACAACAAACATATTAGAGCCAATTACAGAGTTACCAGTAATACAGTTTACTGAACATTACATTGTGCTGCAGGGCCAGAGAGCATAGATTTAGGAAAATGCTGAGAAACTGCTGCTCCAATAGAAATATCTGATCAGGCTTCTCAATTGGGACAGCGGTCTAAGGCACTACAGACTCAGGTTCGATCCCAGGCTGTGTCGAAGCTGGCCATGACCGGGAGTCCCATAGGGCGGTGCACAATTGGCCCAGCGTCGTCCGGGATAGGGGAGGGTTTGGCCTGGGGGGGGCTTTACTTGGCTCATACGCTCTAGCGACTCCATGTGGCGTGCCGGTGCCTGCAGGCTGACTTCGTTCGTCAATTGAATGGTGTTTCCACCTACATATTGGTGTGGCTGGTTTCCGGGTTAAGCGGGCGGGCGCGTGTTGTTTAGGAGGACGCATGACTCAACCTTCGCCTGTCCCAGGTCTGTTGGGGAGTTGCAGTGATAAGACTGGATTGCAATTGGATATCATGAAATTGGGTAAGATAAAAAATATATATAAATCAGCCTATTCAGTAGTGTCATGGTGGCATTAGCTACCTTGTTGAGTCTTCTGGTTTGGAAACCTCTCTGGCAGGGTTCTTCTGTCATGGAGCTGGCGACCTAATGTTACCAAGGCTGTGATCACCTGGATTCCAGTCCCAGTCAACACCTGGATTCCATTCCTGGATTCCATTCCAGTCCCTCACTCCTTATTTTAGCATGTCTAGACACCCCTCAAAGTAGTGTAGTGTTGGTTTTGGATGCAACCCATATACTCTAGCACCGATTCCTTTCAAGGGCTCTGTGTCTCTCTCCCTCTCATCGACCAGGGCTAGAGCTGAACCCTGCTAATCAGGTCTAACTCGTCTTCCTGTGGGTGATGTAACTTTCTGTAGCTACTGTCCTCTTTAGGCGATCCAGGAAGTGCGCAGTAAGAGTGACCCATCACTTTGCTGAAGGAACACATGCTGTCCAACAACATGGCTTCTGTGGAGGAGATCAAAGTACACACACCTTCACCAACACACACAGGTGGTTCAAGTACTCCAATACATTTTTTATTTGGTCTTTTATCTTCTTTCCTTCCTTCCTACAGGAGATAGATGTATAGATCAGGAAGGTGATCGAGGATGTGGCCCAGTTTGCGATCCCTGAACCTGAACCGCCATTGGATGAGCTCTGCAACCACATATTTGCCAACAAACCGCCCATGGAGGTCGGCGAGACCACCCTTGTGTCAAACTTAAGTCTGTCAGCTAGACACACACACATGCACACACCTGGACCAAACTATAGTCCATCAGCTACACATCCCCTCTGAGACACCAACCCCTGGGTGAAAGTCTACTCCTCTCTTCTCTTTTCGCTCATTAGTTCCCTAAACACACAATAGGATATGAGATTGTGACCCTGTAGGTCAGAGTTCAGTCTGTAGCAGCATTGTAAACCAGTTCATCACTTCTGAGCCTGTGATGTCACTGGTATTTATTCACAATATGTACTGTATTGCATATAATGTGTTGTTTTATGTCAGAGTTGGTATTCTCCTGATACTGAGGGATCTGTCTGTGAATGGGAAGTGAATTGCATTGGGCAGGGTTTTGTTCCGGCCCAACACTAACACACCTGATTCAACATATCAACCTCTCATCCTCATCAATACTTTACTTAGCTGTATCAGGTGTGTTCATGTTGATACACTGTATGTAATTTACAAAGCTTGCACACCCTATATCTCTCCAGGACCAGGGTTGTCCACCCCTGGCTTGGGGAGTGTGTGGGGGCTCTAGGTTAGACCAAGTACTACTCGGTACTGTAGAATCAAATATTATTTGTAACATGCGCTGAATACAACAGGTATTCAACCTTACAGGGAAATGCTTACCTACAAGCCCTTAACTGACATTGCAGTTTTAAGAAAATACCTTTAGAAAGTAGGAGATAAGAATAACAAATAGCAACCGTAAAAAACAATGGCGGGGCTATATGTAGGGGGTACCGGTAAAGTCAATGTGCGAGGCACCGGTGTCGAGGTAATATATACATGTAGGTAGAGTTATTAAAATGACTATACATATACATAGGCAATGCAGATAGTCTGGGTATCCATTTGATTAGATGTTCAGGAGTCTTGTGGCTTGGGGGTGGAAGCTGTTTAGAAGTCTCTTGGACCTAGACTTGGCGCTCTGGTACTGCTTGCCGTGCGGTAGCAGAGAGAACAGTCTATGACTAGGGTGGCTGGAGTCTTTTACAATTTTTAGGGGCTTCCTCTGACACCACCTGGTATAGAGGTCCTGGATGGCAGGGAGCATGGCCCCAGTGATATACTGGGCCGTACGCACTACCCTCTGTAGCGCCTTGCGGTCAGAGGACGGGCAGTTGCCATACCAGGCAGTGGTGCAACCCACTTTATGACTGTTTGTGTTTATTAAGTTTTTCTGACCGACATGCTATTGTTGCACTTTGACTTGATAAACTTAACAGACACCAGACTGCAAGTAATGGTAGTCTATTTGTCTGTCCTGCTCTCTTCCTCTCCTTCTGTTCCTCATTGTCCGACTCCCTCGCTCCGTGAGAAGACAATACTGATTGAAGCACTGTGAAAACTGAAGCGTCTGTATGATCTGAACGACTGAAAGGTTGTCGTACAGTTTGACGTGATTTGACCGAAGCAGTAAAGTTGGCGGAGACTTGGTGAGTGCATTTTCCCGCTCCCTCCGTCACCACGAATCTCAGAATGAACTAGTCATAACTCATAACTAGTGCTTATAACTGGTGTTTATATATTATTTTTTAAATTTCATTTAGCTAGGCAAATCAGTTAAGAACAAATTCTTATTTACAATGAAGGCCGAGCAAAAGGCAAAAGCCCTCCTGCGGGGATTGCTGGCTGGGATAAAAAAAGTATAAATGAATGAAAATATAGGACAAAACACACATCACGACAAGAGAGACAGCACTACATAAAGAGAGACCTAAGACGACAACATAGCATGGCAGCAACACATGACAACACAGCATGGTAGCAACACAACATGACAACAACATGGCAGCAGCACAACATGGCAGCAGAACAAAACAGGGTACAAACGTTGTTGGGCAGAGACAACAGCACAAAGAGCAAGAAGGTAGAGACAACAATACATCACACAAAGCAGCCACAGCTGTCAGTAAGTGTCCATGATTGAGTCTTTGAATGAATAGATTGAGATAAAACTGTCAAGTTTGAGTGTTTGTTGCAGCTCGTTCCAGTCTCTAGCTGCAGCAAACTGAAAGAAAAGAAGAGCGACCCAGGGATGTTTGTGCTTTGGGGACATTTAACAGAATGTGACTGGCAGAACAGGATTTGTATGTGGAGGATGAGGGCTGCAGTAGATATCTCAGATAGGGGGGAGTGAGGCCTAAGAGGGTTTTATAAATAAGCATCAACCAGTGGGTCTTGCGACAGGCATACAGAGATGACAAGTTTACAGAGGAGTATAGAGTGCAGTGATGTGTCCTATAAGGAGCATTGATGGCAAATCTGATGGCCGAATGGTAAAGAACATCTAGCCGCTCGAGAGCACCCTTACCTGCCGATCTATAAATTACTTCTCCGTAATCTAGCATGGGTAGGATAGTCAACTGAATCAGGGTTAGTTTGGCAGCTGGGGTGAAAGAGGAGTGATTACGATAGAGGAAACCAAGTCTAGATTTAACTTTAGATAAACATTGGCAGTTTGGATAGCTGAAGTTTATTTTTGTCAGCGTTAGACTTTGGTAATGCTTTCAACTTTGAATGGTCGTTCAATGAACTTTATTGCTGTTAACTCTGTAATTTCTCTTTTTATCCTGTACACTCAATGACTGTGTGTGTCCTAAATTGAGGCCAGGAATATAGTCTCTTCTCTACAGACGTCCCCATGTCGAACTTGTTGTTCTCACAGATGAAGATACATGGCAACTTCCACAGAGCCGCCATGTTGAAAGACTCAAAGATCTGGCCCTGACTGAATGTCATTTATAACTGCTTAATTTAATGAAGCATTTATAAAGTTACATTGTTCAAAAATCTATGTCTACAGTATATATCAACGATTTTACAGTCCACAAATTGGTAGTACCAATCCCAGATTGTCTCTTTAAATAAACAAGGTAAAATAGATTTAGGCCTACACGTCATCATATTATGTAAAGTGGTCACATACCTCCATATCTCACCACTGTTTTATTGTGACTCTGTAAATGAGTCACAATAGTTGGATAGTCCGCTAAAGACTTCTTCTCACAAAATTTGAGGCTGTACAATGCTGTGTTTCGATAGCCTCGTCTATCTTCGTTAGGTGACCTCATGACGCCATCTTGTGAACAGCTACGGTGATGGTTCCATGTGTTCTCACTAGAATATTCCCTGAATCTGACTCCAGGCACACTGTGGGACTGTCTGTAGGGTCTGTGCCCAACTTTATTACCATGTGCTGCCGAGTGAGGGATGTAAACATTATCACTAAACGCACATATCTAAGCACTGTCAGAATTATGCATACAACAAATAACCTACATGACCAAACGTATGTGGAACATCTCATTCAAAAATCACGAGCATTAATATGGAATTGGCCCCCCTTTGATGCTTAAACAGCTTCCACTCTTCTGGGAAGTCTTTCCACTAGATGTTGGAACATTGCTGCCGGGACTTGCTTCCATTCAGCCACAAGAGCATTAGTGAGGTCGGGCATTGATGTTGGGCGATTAGGTCTGGCTTGCAATCAGCTTTCCAATTCATCCCAAAGCTGTTCGATGGGTTTGAGGTCAGGGCTCTGTGCAGGCCAGTCTCTTTGTGCATGGGGGCATTGTCATGCTGAAACTGGGAAGGGCCTTCCCCAAACTGTGGTCACAAAGTTGGAAGCACAGAATTGTAAAATTTCCCTTTACTGGAACTAAGGAGTCTAGCCCAAACCATGAAAAACAGCTCCAGACCATTATTCTTCCTCCACCAAACTTTACAGTTGGCACTATATATTGGGGCAGGTAGTGTTGTCCTGGCAGCCGGCAAATTCAGATTCGTCCATTGGACTGCCAGATGGTGAAACGTGATTCATCACTCCAGAGAACGCGTTTCCACTGCCCCAGAACTTTACACCACCCCAGCCGACGCTTGGCATTGTGCATGGTGATCTTAGGCTTGAGTGCAGCTGCTCGGACAAGGAAACCCATTTCATGAAGCTCCCGATGAACAGTTCTTGTGCTGACATTGCTCTCAGAGGCAGTTTGGAACTCGGTAGTGAGTGTTGCAACTGAGGACAGGCGCTTCAGCAATCGGTGGTCCCGTTCTGTGAGCTTGTGTGGCCTACCACTTCACGGCTGAGCTGTTGTTGCTCCTAGATGTTTCCACTTCACAATAACAGCACTTACTGTTGACCAGGGCAGCTCTAGTAGGGCAGAAATGTTATGAACGGTCATGTTGTAAAGGTGGCATCCTATGACGGTGCCACATTGAAAGTCACTGAGCTCTTCAGTAAGGCCATTCTACTGCCAATGTTTGTCTATGGAGAATGCATGGCTGTGTGCTCGATTTTATACACCTGTCCGCAACGGGTGTGGCTAAAAAAGCTGAATCCACAAATTTGAAGGGGTATCTGTCAGGACCCGGTTACGAACCCGGGTCTCCGGAGTGAGAAACAGTCACTTAACCAACTGAGCCACGAATAGTCGGCAGAACCCAGAAGATGAGGCAGACACAGCAGTACTTGAGACGGTGTATTTAATGAAGTAAAAAGTGAAGTCCTTCAGGAAAACATGTAACTCCACAACCTCAAAAGGAATTCCACAAGAACAAAGGTAATCCTCCAAGACAAAAAGGTAAATCCACAAGGTGGTAGGTATAGCATAAAAAGCCTCAAAAGATACTCAAAAATAAATAAACAAGAACAAAAAAACAGAATTCCACAAGAGAGTCCACCGGGATCAACAAGAGTTCACAGAATACTAGGGCTGGGTGCTAACATACAAACACAGAGCAAAGAACTGAGGAAAACTAAGGGTTTAAATACAATCAGGGGAAACGAGGCACAGGTGCAAATAATAATGGGGATCAAGGGAAAACAAAAGCACAATGGGGGCATCTAGTGACCAAAAACCGGAACAACCCTGGCCAAATCCTGACAGTATCCACATACTTTTGTATATATAGTGTATCTTAGTATTCCAGAAGTCTAACTTTTAGCGAATACCAAATATAGGCTGCATCACATCCGGCCGTGATTGGGAGTCCCATAGGACGGTACACAATTGGCCCAGCATCGTCCGGGTTTAGCCGGGGTAGGCCGTCATTGTAAATAAGAATTTGTTCTTAACTGACTTGCCTAGTTAAATAAACATTTAAAAAATGTAAAACGCTCTTAACAGTTTACAACTTAATGTTATTAGCTACAGTTGAAACCTGTTAAAAAAGTTCTAGCGTACATCAGCTGACTTTGTGGTCAAACACGGAAATGGTTACAGTCATTTTTTCACAATTTATTTTTCCCATTGGATATAGATATAAGGGTTGGGGGGGTGGGCAGTCTGTAACCAGTATATAAGGGAACTAAACAGGACTGCCCCGTTAGAGCTCCTGACAGACGTTCACTATGGTGCATCAAGTTTGTTGGAACCTCTCCAGCACGCTGATAATTAACAATGATTAATTTAAGATTGACTGAGTGTCCCTGTGTAAGTATTTCCACGACAGTACCCTAATGTCCCATGCCACTCTCACGTTGAAGATGTCTCCATGATTCTGGGCCATCATATTTTCAATCTTCTGCAGGAGCTCAGCAACCTGTGTGCTGTCCTCTTCCACCAACTTGTTGTTGAAGTCATGGTATCTGTTCTCACACTTCTCCAGGAGCCCCTGGAATGCCTCTCCTGCCCCCTGAAGGTAGTCCTCGATCCTCCTCTGACAACTCAACAGGTCAGCACGGGTGAACAGCAGAATGGTCTGTCTCCAGATCCTCTCACCAAACAGCCTCTCTAATGGCCCAGAGGCACACTGGTTCCATTCTGGGTCCAGACACACTTATACAACCAGCAGGAGGGCAAGGGAACCAGCCTTAGGGCTGTTCCAGCCAACACTGCGACATGCTACATTCAGGATACTATTACTAGTAGTAAGAGTAGCATCTTCAGTAGAGAGGGGGTCCCAGCGGGGAGTGTCCACCACTGTGACAAGTCTGCAAATGACAACCCCCTTCCTCTGCTTGTGGCTCTCTGTGTTTGTTGTGGCATTAAATATTTGTTTCCCCAGGATGATGTTGCCAGCTGAGATTTTGCCAGTCGACTGTTCACCAAACAAAATGATTTCCAACTCCGACATATTGCAAACTAATACGTGGTATTCTGAAGAAAGGTTACACAAATCCACATGAGCAAGTGTAGGCTATAAACAGACGTTGGTAGTTTGTTGCTTGTTTGGTGCAAAGTCATCACAATGAATGTGTATCTATTCTATTTAGTTCTAATGTAATCCTATTATACAGTTGAAATATAGGGCATAACGCAAAGGTTTAAAGAACATGGCAAACAACAGTGGTAACCTGTCACGACTTCCGCCGAAGTCGGTCCCTCTCCTTGTTCGGGCGACATTCAGAGGTCGATGTCACCAGCCTTCTAGCCATCGCCGATCCACTTTTAATTTTCCATTTGTTTTACACACCTGGTTTCAATCTCCCAAGTACTTGTTCATTATTTAACCCTCTGTTCCTCCATGGTGTTTTGTGAGTGATTGTTTTTATGTATATGGTCCGTTATTGTGGGCTAGTTTATTGTGTTGTATATATTTGAATTCTTGAGTAAAGTACGTTCCTTACTCATATCCGCTGTCCTGCGCCTGACTCTTTCACACCAGCTACACACAGGTCACTTACATAACCTCCCAATGGCAGCCATTTCATATTGTCCCTCCGTGTCCTCTAATCTGCAGTTGACTATAACAATTATAGTCAAATTATATTACACTACAACACCCACATACAAATGCCTTTAAAAACTATTAGGCCCTTTTAGTAGCTCTAAAGTAGTCTGGCTGACACCAGCTCGTGTCACGTCTGCCTGACTAGCTTTACAGGTCTATGCCGACTATTGTAGGGTAGTGGGATAGGACAAATGAAAATGCACTTACACTGAAAAAAATCTTGCAAACCTGTCCTTTTAGTTTTTCAGCCTCCCAGAAGTAGACAATTGAAAGGATTTGACTCACAAGGTACAATGGCAGACGGAGAACTTTTGATCTATTAGGGTGGGAAATGAATAAATGTCTCTTGTGGTTTTAATGGAAGTGTTATTAATTTACTAATATTATAGTGTTATAAAATGTCTGTCATTATATTCATGTAAAATATTAAATATTATATTAATATTATGTGTGAAGTCGTTATTAAATATTATAGTCATATTATGTGTGAAGTAGTTTTCTAATAATAATATGTATTATTATTGTTATTATTATTATTATTGTAATTAGTCATTACTATTTGTTATTTCCCAAGACTAATTTAGCAATAAGTAAAATGTGTCATTACCATGTCATGGCATACTTTTCATATTATATATTATACTACACAGATAGACGTTCCACACTTAAAGGGGCCTTTTAAAGGGCATAGTTGCCTTGCCTGGTCCCAGATTTGTTTGTCTTCTTTTCAGATCCATTGCTGTCATTCATAGCCTATTAGATATAATGTCGCCGGGGGGCTGCTGTATTATGTGGTCCTTACCAACTGTGCTATTTCGTTCGTTTTTTTTTCACGTTTAAAAAAAAAATAAGTTACACTTATTTTGTTATGACTTCTGTTATTTTACTGTTGCTCGTTAATTATTTGTTATATTTCAAATATTTTTTCCTTAAACTTACATTGTTGGTTAAGGGCTTGTAATTAAGCATTTCACTGTAAGGTCTACCTGTTGTATTCGCCGTATGTGTCAAATAACTTTTGATTTGATTTTTATCAACAAAGTCTGCACTGGGCTTGCTATCCCTGTGCTTGCACAAAAGGACATCCCGGTTGTTTGGTATATCTTCTATCTGCTCTTTTGCAAAATAAGAAAGCCACATTGGCCTATTTATACTGCCATCTTGTGGTAGTATAAATAATTAATTTAAAAATATATATTTAACCTTCGGCCATTCTGCGCCATTCGGGAGCCCAGAACACTAAATCAGTGGTTCCCAAACTTGTTAAAGTTCCGTACCCCTTCAAACGTTCAACCTCCAGCTGCGTACCCACTCTAGCACCAGGGTCAGCGCACGCTCAAATGTTGTTGTTTTTAGCCATCATTGTAAGCCTGCCACACACATACGCTATACGATACATTTATTAAACATAAGAATGGGTGTAAGTTTGTCACAACCCGGCTCGTGGGAAGTGACAAAGAGCTCTTATATGACCGGGGCACAAATAATAATATAATAATGATTAATAATTTAGCTCTTTATTTAGCCATCTTAAATATATAACCGTATTTGTTCATCGAAAATTGTGAATAACTCACCACTGGTTCATGAGAAGGGTGTGCTTGAAAGGATGCACATAACTCTGCAATGTTGGGTTGTATTGGAGAGTCTCAGTCTAAAAATAATCTTCCACACAGTCTGTGCCTGTATTTAGTTTTCATGCTAGTGAATGCCGAGAATCCACTCTCACATAGGTTGCAAATGGCATCTGTGTTTTAACAGTGCGATTTGCCAAAGCAGGATATTCTGGGCGTAGCCCAATCCAGAAATGTGGCAGTGGCTTCTGATTAAATTATATTTTCACAGAACCGCTAGTTGCAATTTCGACGAGGCTCTCTTGTTCAGATATTGGTAAATGGACTGGAGGCAGGGCATGAAAGGGATAACGAATAGAGTCGTTTGTGTCATCCGTTTCGGGAAAGTACCTGTGTAATTGGGCGCCCAACTCACTCAGGTGCTTCGCTATGTCACAATTGATATTGTCCGTATGTTGTCCTTGTTAAGGCAGACAGAGAAGAGCTCAAACTTCTTAATCATAGCCTCAATTTTGTCCCGCATTTTGAATATAGTTGCGGAGAGTCCCTGTAATCCTTGATTCAGATCATTCAGACAAGAAACATCACCCAGATAGGCCAGTCGTGTGAGAAACTCGTCATAATGCAAGCGGTCAGACAAGTGAAAATTATGGTCAGTAAAGAAAACTTTAAAGTGAGCTGCTGTTGGTTCCAAAGCTATAAACATGCATTTATTAATGTCTACACTTGTTTTCCCAACGTTTATTCCATTACAGACACCTTAATACATACTTTGAAATGTTATGTGATCTAAACTTTTATTTTTAAATGTCAACTGCCCCATAGAACCAACTGCTCTGGTTTTAAACGGTCTATGTGGCATCGATATGAGTCAGAAACATACATTCTAGTGTCAAAATTGACTGCAAAGTATAAATAGGATCATTTTGGTCATGAAGTCAGTCTTGTCCCAAACAGAGTTGTGTAAGTGAGTTCATCACGATTTAATGAGGGTTGGATTTGGGTTATGATCGTGCCCACTAACACGAGAAAAGCAGCTGTGCTGATTGCGCTCTATCAGCTGCACGTGCTCTATCCAATCACAGCAGCCAGAACCTCCAGATAGTGATACAGACATACCCAATACGCAGCGCCTCAGACTTGTTTACATAAGACAACGCTCGCCAATGTTATGTTGAAATAACAGTTAGCCCTAAGCCCTTATTTATAGAGTGGCCACTTGCTGATGTGTTTGATAGGGATCACTTGAATCTGCCACTTTCTGTGGAAAAAAATGTGAATTTAGACATTCCGAGCGCACGTGTATCCCAAATGCAACTTGTCAATATTCCAAAATCCATTTGTGAGCATCTTGTGTCCCTCTGGACCAGTTTTGTAACACGATTCGCTATGAAACACTATCAGACAGACACACACTCTGGTAATAGATATAGTGAGAAACTTGTAAAAATACAAGACCGGCGCCAAAGCACAGCACACACATCGCCACTCGCCAATGACTTGATATGCTGAATGTAGCCTGGCTGCTCAATGTGCCTGCTAGCTAGTACTTTCTAGCTTAATTGACAAATAGGTATGATACTTTAGCTAGCTAGCAAGTGATTTTGTGCATGGATAAAGTGTGTAGCTTTTGCTTTATTCACAATAGTTTGACAGCTTGTTACACCCTGATCAGTTTCACCTGTCCTTGTTGTTGTTTCCACCCCCTCCACGTGTCGTTTGTTTTTCCCAGTGTATTTATCCCTGTGTTTTCTGTCTCTCTGTACCAGTTTGTCTTGTATGTCCAAGCCTACCAGTGGTTTTTCCCATTTTCTTGTTTTGCCTTTTCTCCTTTTTCTAGTCCTCCCGGATTTGACCGTTGCCTGTTCTGGACTCTGTACCCCCCTGCCTAACCATTCTGCCTGCCCTGACCCTGAGTCTGCCTGCCACTCTGTACCTCCTGGACTCTGATCTGGTTATGACCTTTTACCTGTCCACGACCATTCTCTTGCCTATTCCCTTTGGATTTATTAAACATCTTAAACTCCACGCCTCCTGTGTCTGCATTTTGGTCTTGCCTAGTGTCATGATACAGCATGATACAATATGTTACAAACATTGTGGACTTTAGTAGACTTTATTTGGAATATAAGTGTTTATTTGGAATAAAAGGGTGAGTTATTGTTATTGCACACACTCACTTCACAGCGTAGGCATTCCCTAACGGAAATATGCAAATACATGCTAGAAGGCGCATGGCTTCTGCCTACCTCCTTGCTTCTTCTGCCTAGGCCCCCAGTGTCTGGTCTAGAGCGTGAAGTCTCTGTTAGTCAGCTACTGCTTAGCAATGGTGTTTAGTCCCACGGTCCTTAGCTTAATGATGAGCTTGGAGGGTACAATGGTGTTGAACGCTGAGCTACAGTCAATGAACAGCATTCAGACGTAGCTATTCCTTTTGTCCAGGTGGGAAAGGGCAGTGTGCAGTGTCATGGCGATTGCATCGTCTGTGGATCTATTGAGGTGGAAAGCAAATTGAAGTGGGTCTAAGGTGTCAGGTAAGGTAAGGTAGAAGTAATATGATCTTTAACTTGTCTCTCAAAGTACTTCATGATGAGAGAAGTGAGGGCTACGGGGCGATTAGTCATTTAGTTCAGTTTCCTTTGCTTTCTTGGGTACAGGAACATTGGAGGACATCTTGAAGCAGTTGGGGACAGCAGACTGGGATAGGGAGAAATTGAATATGTCTGTAAACACTCCAGCCAGCTGGTCTGCACAAGTGAGAACTCAGAAATCTCTAACCCCACCCCCCACATCAGTGCATTCAAAACAATTGGGAATTTAGGAAAAAAAACAGGCTCTGATTACAGATAATCGTGAATCTTTAATAATGATGAGTGAGAAAGTTAGAGACACACAAATATCATACCCCTCCAAAAATGCAGCCCTCCCCTGTTGTCATGGTGAGATGTTAGCATGTCTTGGGGGTATATTTGTGTGTCTAACTTTCTCACTCAACATTATTCACGATTCATTCAGGATTATCTGTAATTATGGTAGCATCCACTTTAATGTAGAAGTGTTTAGAAACATATAATCTTCTTAAAAGTGACTCCAAAATGACACAACACATTATTTACCATTAATTTATATTGGACACAAAATAATCGGAAACACAACCAAAACAAAAAGCAAATGCATCCAACCAATTTGTAGAGTCATAAACTTGATGTTTGTTGTGTGTATTCATTGTGTGCAATGCATATAGGACCAAATACTTAACCTATTACTACATTAATACACATACAACCCTTAAACAAAAATATTGCAGTTTTGAAACTGCAGTAAAAGTACGGTAACGGCAGTCGACTGTGGTATTTTGGACGCAGTAATTGCAGAAAAACTGCAGTGTACTGCAGTTCAGTTATACTGCACTGAAACTGCAGTTACATTGCAAAACTACTGCAGTAAAAACAGTGTTATTTTGGATGCAGCATCTCAGACTGGCCAATAAAAAGAAAAGATTAAGATGGGCAAAAGAACACAAGACACTGGACAGAGATATGGCTTTTTCTTTGCAACTCTGCCTAGAAGGCCCGCATCTCGAAGTCGCCTCTTCACTGTTTTACGTTGAGACTGGTGTTTTGCGGGGTACTACTTAATGAAGCTGCCAGTTGAGGACCATTTTCCTGTCAATGTGACAAGTACTTTTTTGTGTCAGTGAAAATGTATGGAGTAAAAAGTACATTATTTCCTTTAGGAATGTAGTGAAGTAAAAGTTTGAAAAAATATAAATAGTAAAGTAAAAATACAGATACGCCAAAAAACAACTTAAGTAGTACTTTAAAGTATTTGTAGTTAAGTACTTTACACCACTGCTGTAGACAACTGGGAACTCTGGAAACAAACTAGATCAAATCATAACGTCAGTGATTTTCGGGGAAACAAACTAGATCAAATCACAACGCCAGTGATCTTCACGTCGAAGCTCCAGAAAGATGGACGAAATTTCCGAATTGGAATTCCCGAGTTGGATGACCGTTCAAAATATTTTTCTCAGTCGGGGCTCGTTTTATATATATATATTTGAGAGTTTCTGTATGTCCTGAATGCACTGAAGTCGGAAGTCGAGGATTTCCGAGTTCCCAGTTTGCTGTTTTGAATAGGGCATAGCCGTCCAACATTCGTGCATTTGCTATGTCCTGTTATCAACAGTATATGCACAAATATAAATATACTATAATAATTAGGCTATACATTTCTGACACTATTGAATTAAAATGTTATTTTTTAAAGCGAGCCATTTACCATCTTTGGTGACAATGACTACTAAATAAAAGAAAATCAAAATGGGGCGCGTATGGAAAGCGTCATCAAATAGAACGTCATCAATAAGTAACCGTAAACGCCATAATAAACGATTCGGAGTAGGCAATCCATCGGTCCTATCTGTGACATGTCATGCTAACATGATGTGCAACACTATCTTTTTGACCCGAGACATTTCCACCAATCGTTGAATACTTTCTGGATGTTTATTATCTAGATATCGGCTTTACATATAAAGTATATTTTTAGTTGGTGTAAGCTATCAAACCATCTACTTCGCGACCTTTGCTTAATATCTACAGTACTGTAGCTGACGTTAGTGCTACCAGAAAATGTTCACCGGCATATAAGATAGTTAACTAGACCGCTCAATAGATAGTCAGCAAAGTTGCAAAATATACATATCGCGTTTAATTATCTCCGGAAAGTTACTAACGGTCGTTATTCTTTGCTTATTTACTTTAAACAATTGGGGATAATCTATCAACAGCTCAAAACAAGAGTGATGGTGCTTCCCTTGGTGAATCTTTGTGCCAAAGAGGTTGTGAGTGATCACAGTTCCTCTCCGGGTTGGCTTGGTTGTGTACCCAGGGAACTGTACAGACCGCTTCTGGAGGCTGCCTTCACCAACTGCCGCCCGCTGGCTGTCGGGGAATTGGTGCAGCGATGGCCCGAGCGGACTCTGCGGGCTGGCGGCCGGAGGCAGGGGCAGAGTCCTCCAAATCGACTCTGTGTCCAGGCTCTTTTGCTCGCAGTGGTCAGAGGGTTGTCGGACAAAAGGTAACACACAATCAATCTTTGTTAGTTTGCTTCTCTGAAACAACATTATCCAGCGATGTTAATGAGGTTTTGAATAATGGAAACAAAATACTTTTTAATAGTAAGATCAATCGACAACTTCACAGCCTACAATCTCCCAATGTCATAGAGGTAGCTCACATCAAAGATGGCAGACATCCATGGGCACCAGACAATCTTTGTCCATGTTATCACTATTCTATTCCTAGGTGTGCTCTCCAGGTGCTGGACCTATGTGGGCTGCAGTGTGAGGAGGGAGGAGTGGGAGACCCAATGGGTGGTTGGTCACTGACCGTGGCCCTCAGCACCATGGTTGTACAGGCCAGGGCTGCAGCTCAGAAGGCCCTCGGGAGAGAGGGGGAACGGGAAAGGAAGAGAGTGCTGGCCATGGAAAGGGAGAGAGACGTGGTCAAACGAGAAAGAGGAGGAGGGTTAGAGGAAGGCGGGCTGCTGGTGGAGTCTGTGAGAAAAGAGAAAGAGGAGACATCTGGGTGTCTGCGGGAGGACCAGCAGGTGAAGGGGGTGAGGAGGAGGATGGAGATGGAGAGGAGAAAGGAGAGTGCAGCAGTGGCAGGTGGCAAGGGGGAGGCAGACTCTGAGGTAGACAGCGAGGTGGTGGTGTGTGTGAGGGCTGACCTCTTTGTGAATGCCCGCTCCTGGGAGCGTGTGCGCGCAGCCCTGGGTACGACAGGCCCCCTCAAGTTACAGTGCAGGTATGTCCGTGTGGAGGAGCTCTCTGTCTCCAGCATCGGATCTCTGCTAGACCTCCTACCCCGTCATGTCCTCCTGGGAGTGGACATCCGCTACAGCTGCCTGGGGGTGGCCGGCCTGGCTCTCCTCCTCCCTCAGCTCTCCATGTTCCCCATGCTGAGCTCCTTGCGGCTGCACTATTGCAACCTGGACATCCGCAGAGACATGGCTGGCCAGGAGGGGGCAATGAAGGACATGTCCCAGGGGCTGGGGAAGCTCAGTCAGCTGCGCCGCCTCAGCCTCACTGCCCTCCGGCTGCCTGGACACCTCCGCATGCTGCTCAGGTAGGACAAGCTCTCCATTGTCTCTAGCATGTGGTCTGTAAAGATGGAGGTTGTGTGTGCATATTCTCATGAACTGTCATGTATTTGTTCCCTCTCCCACTTGTTCCCCATCCTCCTACTTGTTCCCTGTTCCCTAGCTCTTTCCCTCAGCCGCTGGAGGTGCTGGAGCTTCCCTACCTGAGCCTAACCCCCGCCGACCTCTCCTATCTATCCTGCAGCCCGCACGCCTCCTCATTGCAGCAATTGGACCTGAGTGAGAACAGGCTGGATGAGTTGGCCTTGCCCTCGGTGCGTCGCCTCCTCTCCCAGGCGTCCAGCTGCCTCATGCAACTTTCCCTGAGCGGCTGTGGTCTCACCGACGGCCTATTGGCGGCAATGCTCCCGTCGCTCAGCTGCTGCCGGGGCCTGAAGAGCCTGGGCCTCGCCTTGAACCCGCTCTCCATGGCCGGGCTCCTGGACCTGGTGAGGACGGCGGTCAGGATGCCCTCCCTCCGACAGCTTCTGTACCCCAATCCCCTGGAGGACTACCAGCCTGGGCTGCCCCCCATGCCCTCCAGTGCCCAGCTGCTGGACTGGCCCTTGGATGAGCTGGTGGAGGTCCACGAGGCCACCAGTCTCCAACTGGACAGGGTGGTGATGGAGAGTGGCCGCTCGGACCTGTTACTGACCTGCGACCTTCTCAACTACAATAAAGACTTGGTGGAGCAGTGAGGTCATTGGAAGAATGACCCCCTCCCATTTTAAAACCACACGAGTGTACACGTGCCTGCCTACTGTCAATCATTCATAATAATTTGTCCTAAATTGTCAATGTTTTTATACCTCAGTATTGTTGGAAATGCTTTTTAAATATAGAACAGAAGCTGGTGAGGGGAGGACAGCTCACAGTAATGGCTGGGATGGAACAGCATGTGTTTGAAACCGTTCCATTGATTCTGTTCCATTAATTCCTATGAGCCCGGTCTCCGATTTAAAGTCCCACCAGCCACTACAGGCAGAATAATTCTGATTACACTATTCAGTCATCTAGATTTGTGTTACGAACTGATTATTCAACCGCTTCAGAGGAGCATTAGGATCTTACAGAAAAACATACTTCAACGGGTGCTTACTAACAAGCCAACTCAAATACTGTGTACTTATTTACTTATACAGTTGTTGGATACACTGTATGTCCGTTTGTGCCAAATGACAGAGGGTAGGTTATTGAATATTCTCAAAAGTATAAGAAGTGGTAACAGTTCGGATAGAGAGAGATCATCAGCCCAGTCCCAATCCCACTGAGCTAAGGTTACAGCTTTTACCCTACCGTCATGTGCCTTCCTGTCTGCCACCAGTGCCCGTGCAAGTCTGTTGTCCAGAAAGGGCAGTCTGAAGGGTGGTTACACAGACCCCGATAATCCCTATCTAGTTTGTTTTTGGAAAACATTTAATTGTGTGATATGTTAACAGCTTATTGGAATTACAGCAATCTGATTATGAGTGCGTTAGACTTGTCTGTGTGTGGAAGGTGTCGGCTTTATAAGTGCGTTTAAAGCTTTATATGAATTGCGACGAGGTGGATATTTTTCATGAAAATGATATGTATTGTCTATGGTATTATCTCCTCTGCTGAAGAAGTTTCTTTAGGGATAGATGGAAATTTACTGGGGGGGGGGGCTGGTCCAACTCAAGGTGTCATAAAAAAAAATGCACCCCCCTCCCCAACATAAAAAATATTTTCACAAGACCCTCCCCTTGCACTGTAAAGTAAATGTAATAGCCTCCTCCCTCATAGAATTGACTCAAAATGATGTTTATGACCAAAAATAACTATAACTGTAGCGACCCTGTGTTTATGAACGTGGATATCGACTTTGTCACTTCAGCATGCTTTTGTAGCAGGGCCACGGGCCAGAAGGCTAATGGGTTCGCCGACCACCACAGGCGAGCTCACTCTCCCTGCCTGTTTCATTACACTATGATCAGAGCCAACTGCGGTCAATGCTTAGCTAAGGGTAATCAGATGTTCAACATTTTGATGCTGTATTTATAAATATATAAAATACATGCATTGAATTTTCCACCAACAGGTGTCTGTGCCAATGCACCACACAACCAATAAACAAAGCATACTGACTTCATGCACTTCAATAGCATGGTTTGTGTTTTCACCACAATAAATAGCCTGTCAATTTTGACAAACAGAAATACATCCCTCTCTACCTTGTAGGCTTAACCAGTATCAAAGGCTTGGCTTGACAATCTCTGAATGTCATTAAACTTTTTGGTGTTTTGTAACAGATGTCTCTTTCCATTCGTCAATTGGCTGCTGCACAGTTTGGATTGATTGATTTTTGTCAGTAAAAGAAATACATATATACATAATTTTTATTTCCATTGCGGTGCCTATTTTTAACAGACAGTTGAAGTCGGAAGTTTATATACACTTAGGTTGGAGTCATTAAAACTCGTTTTTCAACCACTCCACACATTTCTTGTTAAATAACTATAGTTTTGGCAAGTCGGTTAGGACATCTACATTGTGCATGACAAGTCATTTTACAGACAGATTATTTCACTTATAATTCATTGTATCACAATTCCAGTGGGTCAGAAGTTTACATACACTAAGTTGACTGTGCCTTTTATCAGCTTGGAAAATTCCAGAAAATTATGTCATGGCTTTGGAAGTTTCTGATAGGCTAATTGACATCATTTGAGTCAATTGGAGGTGTACCTGTGCATGTATTTCAAGGCCTACCTACAAACCCAGTGCCTCTTTGCTTGACATCATGGGAAAATCACAATAAATCAGCCAAGACCTCAGAAAATAAATTGGAGACTTCCACAAGTTTAGTTCATCCTTGGGAGAAATTTTCAAATGCATGAAGGTACCACGTTCATCTGTACAAACAATAGTACGCAAGTACAAACACCATGGGACCACGCAGCCATCCAACCGCTCAGGAAGGAGACGCGTTCTGTCTCCTAGAGATGAATGTACTATGATAAAAAAAAGTGCAAATCAGTCCCAGAACAGCAGCAAAGGACCTTGTGAAGATGCTGGAGGAAACAGGTACAACATTATCTATGTTCACGGTAAAACAAGTCTTATATCAACATAACCTGAAAGGCCGCTCAGCAAGGAAGAAGTCACTGCTCCAAAACCGCCAATAAAAAGCAAGACTACGGTTTGCAACTGCACATGGGGACAAAGATCATACTTTTTGGAGAAATGTCCTCTGGTCTGATAAAACAAAAATAGAACTGTTTTGCCATCATGACCATTATGTTTGGAGGAAAAAGGGGGAGGCTTGCAAACCAAAGATCACCATCCCAACCGTGAAGCACTGGGGTGGCAGCATCATGTTGTGGGGGTGCTTCACAAACTAGATGGCATCATGAGAAGCAAAATTATGTGGATATATTGAAGCAACATCAAGACATCAATCAGGAAGTTAAAGCTTGGTCGCAAATGGGTCTTCCAAATGGACAATGACCACAAGCATACTTTGAAAGTTGTGGCAAAATGGCTTAAGGACAACAAAGTCAAGGTATTGGACATTTGACTCAAGTTAAACAATTTAAAGGCAATGCTACTGTAACCAATGTGAAATGGCTAGCTAGTTAGCGGGGTGCGCGCTAATAGTGTTTCAATCGGTGACGTCACTCCCTCTGAGACCTTGAAGTAATTGTTTCCCTTGCTCTGCAAGGGCTGTGGCTTTTCTGGAACGATGCTTCAAGGGTGGCTGTTGTCTGTGTGCAGAGGGTCCCTGGTTCAAGGCAAGGAGAGGGACGGAAACTATACTGTTACACTCAATTGGTATTTGGTCGTGTATGTAAACTTCTGACCCACTGGGAATGTGATGAAAGAAACAAAAGCTGAATGAAATCATTCTCTGTACTATCATTCTGACATTTCACATTCTTAATGATCGTAACTGACCTAAAACAGAATTTTTACTTGGATTAAATGTCAGGAATTGTGAAAAACTGAGTTTAAATGTATTTGGCTAAGGTGTATGTAAACTTCTGACAAACTGTAAATACATATATAATTACATAGATAGGGATAAAAAAAAAATCTCAACCTCCAGATGAGTATGAGCAGGGAGTTCTTACAGGCTTGTTTCCATCCTTTTGGTGACAAATTTTCATGCTTATATTCTAAAATCTTCATAAAAGCAATATGCTATTTCCGAGTTTTCTTTAGGAAAATTTGGCGCCAGACAACATGAGAAATTTAACAGACGTCCATATAAATTCAGATCCGGCCTGGCACAGCGAGCGCCATCAATACACTAGGGATGTTGGCCAAATGGGCCACATTTACATGTCCTTAAAAACAGCTATAACATATTTTAGGCCACTTTCCTAAAATAATAATTGTCCACCTTCACAGTTCAGCTGTCATGAGATTTGAGCACTAAATGTATCAGGGCATTGCATGCATAGGCCAATAGGCTTAGGTGTCCACTGTACACAAAACATTAGGAGTTCAACAAGGGTTCTTCTAAGATCCTCAAAGTTCTTTGAAGAACCTCAGTGTTCTTGGCACTGAAAATTGCCCCCGAAAGGTTCTTCCAAGAACTCTATAGGAGGTGGGGTTCATCGAGGAGCCTCCTTAGTTGGTGAGGGTTCTTGCAGGAACCTAACTGCCCAGCTGAAACTTTTGGATTTTAATTTGAAAGGACAGCGGGTGCAGGCAATTTAAATATCTCCTCAATTTAAGGTAAGGTTTGTCCCAGAAAATGGACACAATTCAATGGATTTCAATCAACAAAGAGGTAAGAATATGTAGGCTATAAGAATAGGGTAGCTGTATTGGGTGCAAATGACTGAACTGCTCACTTTTGTGTCTGCGTCTGCTGGTCAACAGACAAGGAGGCATACAATTGGTATTGGTATCTTTATGCAGATCACATCTACCATCCTGCATCCTTACCTCCCATAGGCCTCTACATTATGGACAAGGTATGTGTATGAAAAACAAACACTTTTTTTTCATTCACATTTACCTCAAGAAACAAGGTATGAATACCATCATGTGCATGTTTTGGTCATCATCTGTATAATTAATTTTTGGGGGGATTGACAGACTTTACACTCCCTACACCTCTGATGGATATAATAGGAAACCTGTTTGATCACCATGCACTGCAAAATCATTCTGGCTATGGATACAAAGAACATCAGCACACCAGAGGACATACCCATTATAATTGGGGCTCTGCTGGGAGTTTACCTCATATTTAGATTTTTTGATTCTGCTTTGTCAGAAAAATCATAATAAACACTGACAACTAAAATATTATTATTGTTATGCATATTATTATTATTAATAATAATAGGGGAGGGGGGGGGGGTAGCTAAAAATATTACCACAGAATGTTCTTCAAAAGGTTCTTAGAGGATCCATTAAAAGCGATTCTTTGGAGAAGTTACAGGGGTTCTGTCACGTGTGCTTCCTCTCCGGCCTCTAGGCCACCAGGCTGCTCGTTAGGGCGCACACCTGTCACCAGCGTTAGGCACATAATGACATTCACCTGGACTCCATCACCTCCTTGATTACCTGCCCATTATATGTCACTCCCTTTGGTTTCTTCCCCAGTCGTCATTGTTCCTGTTCTAGGTCGGTGCGCGGTTTCTTGTTTTGTTCTTTTATTTATTAAATGTATTCACTACCTGAACTTGCTTTCCGACTTTCAGTGTACATCGTTACAGGTTCCCCCAATTTCATTTTGAAGAACCCCTAAAGGATACTCCATGAACCTTTTCTTTTTAGAGAGTATTAAATTAATATTTTAATATAAATAATATTTATATACAGTACCAGTCAAAAGTTTGGACACACCTACTCATTCAAGGGTTTTTCTTTATTTTCTATGCTGTAGAATAATAGTGAAGACATCAAAACTATGAAACAGCACATTGAATAATGTAGTAACCAAAAAAGTGTTAAACAAATCAAAATATATTTTAGATTCTTCAAAGTAGCCACCCTTTGCCTTGATGACAGCTTTGCACACTCATGAGGTATTCACCTGGAATGCATTTAAATTAACAGGTGTACCTTTGTAGAATTAAAAGTACATTTGTGGAATTTATTTCCTTAATGCGTTTGAGCCAATCAGTTGTGTTGTGACAAGGTAGGGGTGGTACACAGAAGATAGCCCTATTTGGTCAAATACCAAGTCCATACTATGGCAAGAACAGCTCAAATAAGCTAAGAGAAATGACAGTCCATCATTACATTAAGACATGAAGGTCAGTCAAAAAAAGTGCAAAGTTTTAAAAAGTGCAGTCGCAAAAAACATCAAGAGCTATGATGAAACTGGCTCTCATGAGGACCGCCACAGGAAAGGAAGACCCAGAGTTACCTCTGCTGCAGAGGATAAGTTCATTAGAGTTAACTGCACCTCAGATCACAGCCCAAAGAAACGCTTCACAGAGTTCAAATAACAGACACATCTCAACATCAACTGTTCAGAGGAGACTGCGTGAATAAGGCCTTCATGGTTGAATTGCTGAAAAAAAAACACTACTGAAGGACACCAATAACAAGAAGAGACTTGCTTGGGCCAAGAAACACGAGCAATTGACATTAGACAGGTGGAAATCTGTCCTTTGGTCTGATGGGTCCAAATTTGAGATTTTTGGTTCCAACCGCCGTGTCTTTGTGAGATGCAGAGTAGGTGAACGGATGATCTCCGCATGTGTGGTTCCCACCGTGAAGCATGGAGGAGGAGGTGTGATGGTGCTTTGCTGGTGACACTGTGATTTATTTCAAATTCAAGTCACACTTAACCAGCATGGCTACCACAGCATTCTGCAGCAATACGCCATCCCCATCTGATTTGCGCTTAGTGGGACTATCATTTGTTTTTCAACAGGACAATGACCCAACACACCTCCAGACTGTGTAAGGGCTATTTGACCAAGAAGGAGAGTGATGGAGTGCTGCATCAGATGACCTGGCCTCCACAATCAACCGACCTCAACCCAATTGAGATGGTTTGGGATGAGATGGATCGCAGAGTAAAGGAAAAGGAGCCAACAAGTGCTCAGCATATGTTGGAACCCCTTCAAGACTGTTGGAAAAGCATTCCAGGTGAAGCTGGTTGAGAGAAGACTAAGAGTGTGCAAAGCTGTTATCAAGGGATAGGGTGACTGTTTTGAAGAATCTAAAGTTTAAAATATATTTTGATTTGTTTAGCCCTTTTGTGGTTACTACATTATTCCATATGTGTTATTTCATAGTTTTGATGTCTTCACTATTATTCTACAATGTAGAAAATAGTAAAAATAAAGAAAAACACTTGAATGAGTAGATGTGTCCAAACTTTTGATTGGTGCTGTATATACAGTATATCACAAAAGTGAATACACCCCTCACATTTTTGTAAATATATGAGTATATCTTTTCATGTGACAACACTGAAGAAATGACACTTTGCTACAATGTAAAGTAGTGAGTGTACAGCTTGTATAACAGTGTAAATTTGCTGTCCCCTCAAAATAACTCAACACACAGCCATTAATGTCTAAACCGCTGGCAACAAAAGTGAGTACACCCCTAAGTGAAAATGTCCAAATTGGGCCCAACGTGTCAATATTTTGTGTGGCCACCATCATTTTCCAGCACTGCCTTAACCCTCTTGGGCATGGAGTTCTCCAGAGCTTCACAGGTTGCCACTGGAGTCCTCTTCCACTCCTCCATGACGACATCACAGAGCTGGTGGATGTTAGAGACCTTACATTCCTCCACCTTCCGTTTGAGGATGCCTCACATAGATGCTCAATAGGGTTTAGGTCTGGGACATGCTTGACCAGTCCACCACCTTTACCCTCAGGTTCTTTAGCAAGGCAGTGGTCGCCATGGAGGTGTGTGTGGGGTCGCTATCATATTGGAAAACTGCCCTGCGGCCCAGTCTCCGAAGGGAGGGGATCATGCTCTGCTTCAGTATGGCACAGTAGATGTTGGCATTCATGGTTCCCTCAATGAACTGTAGCTCCCCAGTGCCGGCAGCACTCATGCAACCCCATACCATGACACTCCCACCACCATGCTTGACTGTAGGCAAGAAACACTTTGTACTCCTCACCTGGTTGCCGCCACACACGCTTGACACCATCTGAACCAAATAAGTTTATCTTGGTCTCATCAGACCACAGGACATGGTTCCAGTAATCCATGTCCTTAGTCTGCTTGTCTTCAGCAAACTGTTTGCGGGCTTTCTTGTGCATCATATTTAGAAGAGGCTTCCTTCTGGGACGACAGCCATGCAGACCAATTTGATGCAGTGTACGGCGTATGGTCTGAACACTGACAGGCTGACCCCCCACCCTTCAACCTCTGCAGCAATGCTGGCAGCACTCATACGTCTATTTCCCAAAGACAACCTTTGGATATGACGCTGAGCACGTGCACTCAACTTCTTTGGTCGACAATGGCGAGACCTGTTCTGAGTGGAACCTATCCAGTTAAACCGCTGTATGGTCTTGGCCACCGTGCTGCAGCTCAGTTTCAGGGTCTTGGCAATCTTTGTATAGTCCAGGCCATATTTATGTAGAGCAACAATTATTTTTTTCAGATCCTCAGAGAGTTCTTTGCCATGAGGTGCCATGTTGAGCGTCTAGTGACCAGTCAGTATGAGGGAGTGTGAGAGCGATGACACCAAATTTAACACACCTGCTCCCCATTCACACCTGAGACCTTGTAACGCTCAACTGTGAATGGTCCAAAAAAAGTGTAAAGGGAAGCCAATTTAGATTTGCTTTGATCACAGAGAAATATGTCATCGACAGAAACAACTTGAATTGTTGCATCTCGTTGTGTTGTTGTCCTCCAGTGACTAGTTAGCTTGCTAAAATTGTCCCTTTACTAAATTAGCCATGGATGGAGATAGGGATTTGGACTTCTGGTTTTACTTAATTCTCCATACTGGCCAATGATTATAACAGCGATTCTGATCCAACCATAAATTCATACATTGTGCCCCTGGCCTGAGAGGATGGAAGTTCAACAAGTAGCTAGATGTAGAAAGCTAATGTTAACTCGCTAACGTTGCCCGTGAAAGGAAGTTAGGCTAGCGAGCAAGCATTTTATCCAGGTAGTCTAGGACAACAAAAAAGTGTGTACTGTAAGACAGAGTCATGGACTGTTTCATCAACATGAAAGCGAGGAGGATGGCATTGGTGTTTTTCTACAAGTAGCGTGAGTCAACATGTTTTTTCTACTTGCACGAACACACACACACACAAATCTGAACCATGGACAGCCACATCATACTTAGCTTACGTTGATTGGACTAAATTGTTTTCGGTATATTTTAGTTGTCACTGTATTAGACTAAGCATAGGTGATTTGATGATGTTGAAATGTTGAAGTTGAAATGGTGCTGGAATAGTGGAGGCAGCTCCTGTTTTCTTTGTGAGTTGCGGTAAATGTCACACCCTGACCAATGAGCCCAGTAGGTCAATGAGCCCAGTTTGTTTCTCCGAGGGGCTGGAGAGCGGTTCATGAATGAGTGTCTGCAGGCAAAAGTGAACCATGATGGTTCTTGCAAGTTTGGGGCTGCATTTCTGCAAATGGAGTTGGGGATTTGGTTAGAATTAATGGTCTCCTCAATGCTGAGAAGTACAGGCAGATACGTATCCATCATGCAATACCATCAGGGAGACATCTGATTGGACCCAAATTTACTCTGCAGCATGAAAACAACCCCTAACATACAGCGAAAGTCATTAAGAAATATCTTCAGCGTAAAGAAGAACAAGGTGGATGGTATGGCCCCCAAAGAGCCCTGATCTCAACATCATAGTCTGCCTGGGATTACATGAACAGAGAGAAGCACCTGAGGCTGCCTAAATCCACAGAAGAACTGTGGTTAGTTCTCCAAGATGTTTGGGCCTTGTTAGATTTGTCTTCTGTTCACTTACTTTGCATTTTGTTAATTGATAAATATAATCTATTAACATGTCTATTTTTGAAAGCATTCTTACTTTACAGATTTTTTTCACACCTGCCTAATACTTTTGCACAGTACTGTATATTTTCCAAACTGCAATATAAGCTTATATTTATATTAAAGCAAACAATAAACAAAATATCTCTGGCATATCAGTTCATATCGCGTCCATGTTGTCCATGGAACAACACACAACAGTTTAATTTTTACAGACGTTTACAGTCATTCAAACTTTATTTGTAATGAGTGAATCAAGTGATATACAATAAAAAAAGATCTATACAAGAGATGTTTAATTCAAACAAGAGTATATCTGTTTGGCTGGTCTTTGTCGGGGGAAAGGGAAAAGTCTTGGGTGCGGGGAATAATATCTTGCTGCCTGGGAGGCTGTGTCATCTATAGTAGTGTACATAGGAGCGCTCCAGGATGAAGTAACGTCGCGGGGAGGCCTTCAAACAGTGCTGGTCCACAGGGAAAGGAAAGGGGGACAGGCTGACCCTCGGCAGGGGCAGGGTGAGGAACGGGTTGAAGCCCATGAGGACAGGGCGGTTTGGGAGAGGGGGCAAGATCACACCTGTTTTGAAATAAAATAGACTAAGATCAGACCCCTTGACTTTACAGCATTATTCTAAAAAAAAAGATGTATATATTTTTAACTGTTCCTCATCAATCGACACACAAAACCCAATAATGACAACGCGAAAACAGGTTAAGAAAATATTGCAATTGTATTAAAGATTAAAAAAACAGAAAGACCTTATTTACATACTGTTGAAGTCGGAAGTTTACATACACCTTGGTCAAATACATTTAAACTCAGTTTTTCACAATTCCTGACATTTAATCCAAGTAAGAATTCCCTGTTTTAGGTCAGTTACGATCACCACTTTATTTTAAGAATGTGAAATGTCAGAATAATAGTAGAGATAATGATTTATTTCAGCTTTTATTCATTTCATCACATTCCCAGTGGGTCAGAAATTAGCATACACTCAATTAGTATCTGGTAGTATTGCCTTTAAATAGTTTAACTTGGGTCAAACATTTTGGGTAGCCTTCCACAAGCTTCCCACAATAAGTTGGATGAATGTTGGCCCATTCCTCCTGACAAAGCTGGTGTAACTGAGTCCGATTTGTAGGCCTCCTTGCTCGCACACGCTTTTTCAGTTCTGCCCACAAATGTTCTATAGGACTGAGGTCAGGGCTTTGTGATGGCCACTTCAATACCTTGACTTTGTTAAGCCATTTTGCCACAACTTTGGAAGTATACTTGGGGTCATTGTCCATTTGGAAGACCCATTTGCGACCAAGCTTTAACTTCCTGACTGATGTCTTGAGATGTTGCCTCAATATATCCACATAACTTTTTGTCCTCATGATGTGATCCATTTTGTGAAGTGCACCAGTCCCTCCTGCAGCAAAGCACCCCCACAACATAATGCTGCCACCCCCGTGCTTCACGGTTGGGATGGTGTTCTTCGGCTTGAAAGCTTCCCGCTTTTTCCTCCAAACATAACGATGGTCATTATGGCCAAACAGCTCTATTTTTGTTTCATCAGACCAGAGGACATTTCTCCAAAAAGCATGGCCTTTGTCCCCATGTGCAGTTTTGGATGGAGGTTTTGGAGCAGTGGCTTCTTCCTTGAGGAGCAGCCTTTCAGGTTATGTTGATATAGGACTCATTTTACTGTGGATATAGATACTTTTGAACCTGTTTCCTCCAGCATCTTCACAATGTCCTTTGCTGTTGTTCTGGGATTGATTTGCACTTTTCGCAACAAAGTACTTAATCTCTAGGAGACAGAACGCGTCTCCTTCCTGAGCGGTATGGCGGCTGTGTGGTCCCATGGTGTTTATACTTGCTTACTATTGTTTGTACAGATGAATGTGGTACCTTCGGGCATTTGGAAATTGCTCCTAAGGATGAACAAGACATGTGGAGGTCTCCAATTTTTTTCTGAGGTCTTGGCTGATTTCTTTAGATTTTCCCATCATGTCAAGCAAAGAGGCACCGAGTTTGAAGGTAGGCATTGAAATACATCCACAGGTACACCTCCAATTGAATCAAATTATGTAACTGAGCCTATCAGAAACTTCTAAAGCCATGACATCATTTTCTGGAATGTTCCATGCTGTTTAAAGGCACACTCAACTTAGTGTATGTAAACTTCTGACTCACAGGAATTGTGATACAGTGAATTATAGTGAAATAATCTGTCTGTAAACAATTGTTGGAAAAATTCCTTGTGTCATGCACAAAGTAGATGTCCTAACCGACTTGCCAAAACAATAGTTTGTTTACAAGAAATTTGTGGAGTGGTTGAAAAACGAGTTTTAATGACTCCAACCTAAGTGTATGTAAACTTCCGACTTCAACTGTAAGTACTCAGACCCTTTGCTATGAGACTCGAAATTGAGCTCAGGTGCATCCTGTTTCCATTGATCATCCTTGAAATGTTTCTACAACTTGATTGGAGTCCACCTGCGGTACATTTAATTGATTGGACATGATTTAGAAAGACATACACCTGTCTATATAAGGTCCCACAGTTGACAGTGCATGTCAGAGCAAAAACCAAGCCATGAGGTTGAAGGAATTGTGACAGAATTGTGTCGAGACAGGGTACCAAACAATTTCTGCAGCATTGAAGGTCCCCAAGAACACAGTGGCCTCCATCATTCTTAAATGGTAAAAGTTTGGAACTACCAAGACTCTTCCTAGAGCTGGTCGCCCGGCCAAACTGAGCAATTGGGGGAGAAGGGCCTTCTTGGTCAGGGAGGTCACCAAGAACCCGATAGCCACTCTGACAGAGCTCCGGAGTTCATCTGTGGAGAACCTCCCAGAAGGACAACCATCTATGCAGCACTCCACCAATCACGCCTTTATGGTAGAGTGACCAGTCAGAAGCCACTCCTCAGTAAAAGGCACATGACAGCCCACTTGGAGTTTGTCAAAAGGCACCTAAAGACTCTCAGACCATGAGAAACAAGATTCTCTGGTCTGATGAAACCAAGATTGAACTCTTTGGCCTGAATGCCAAGCGTCACATCTGGAGGAAACTTGCCACAGTCATGACTGTCTTGTGAAGATCACAATGGGTCAGATCAGCTTGGCAATTGCTGACAATAACCAGACCTTCTCTCACCCGCAGACGGGAGGAGGGAACTAGTGTGGGGGGGGGGGGGTTTGACCCTCCACACCTGGTTGTAAATTAAGCAGAAGAGGACTTGCTCTCTACCCTCCAGTATTGGCTAAAGGAATATCCCTTTGTCTCCAGAGACTTTTACCCACCTGAAACTCTAATGTCCAAAAAGTGAATAATGGAACAATAATTCTAACATAAAGAATGTGGGGAATGATCAGTGGGGAGATGAAGAAAACTAATATTATATTGTTTTTCATTTTGTGATGTCATTAAAAACTGTATGGACGAAATACTGTAACTTGGAAAGGATACCCCTTTATCTGTCAAGTTTCCAACCAATATGTTGTGCATATGAGGAATGTATTGTTGTTAAGCTAGGAATGTGATTTTAGGAGTCATAAGAGATCATGTGCAAAGGATATAAATAGAAGTTAAGTAGCCACGCCCCGAGTGAGGTCATAAAAAGCCTTGGTAATGAAATTAACTTAAGACTAGAAAAGAGTAGAGCGGTCGCTACACATCTGACATGGTTGGAACTTTGAACCTCAACACGAGGTGAAAAAAATGAACTCACCTACTGTACCAGACCAGGACATCGCCAGTCTGCAGAGGCGCATGTAAAGTGGTTTGGAACTTTGACTATCTCCCTGAGGTGGAGAGAGGATAAGTCCCCTCTCAGACAATCACTGGTACAGCTAAGTAGCTGTTCTGAGGAATGAACACCCAATGCAGACCGGACAACTAAGAAGGACAGTGACCTCTTGTCTGGAGTCACGTCTGGAGGAAACCTGGCACGATCCCTACGGTGAAGCATGGTGGTAGCAGTATCATGCTGTGGGGATGTTTTTTAGTGGCAGTGACTGGGAGACAAGTCAGGAGCGAGGGAAATATGAACGGAGCGAAGTACAGAGAGATCCTTGATGAAAACCTGATCCAGAGTGCTCAGAACCTCAGGCTGGGACCAAGGTTAACCTTCCAACAGGACAACGACCCTAAGCACACAGCCAAGACAACGCAAGAGTGGCTTCGGGACAAGTCTCTGAATGTCCTTGAGTGGCCGAGCCAGAGCCCGGACCTGAACCCGATCGAACATCTCTGGAGAGACCTGAAAATAGCTGTGCAGCAACTCACCCCATCCAACCTGACAGAGCTTGAGAGGATCTGCAGAGAAAAATGGGAGAAACTCCCCAAATACAGGTGTGCCAAGCATGTAGCATCATACCCAAGACAACTCGAGGCTGTAATCGCTGCCAAAGGCGCTTCAACAAAGTACTGAGTAAAGGGTCTGAATACTTATGTAAATATAATATTAAAAATATATATATTCTAGAAATTTGCACAAATGTCTGAAAAACTATTTTTACTTTGTCATTATGGACTATTGTGTGTAGATTGATGAAGAAAGAAAATGATTTACATTTTAGAATAAGGCTGTAACATAATGTGGAAAAAGTCAAGGGGTCTGAATACTTTTCGAATGCACTATATACAAGCTCTATGCTGAGATGGTTGTTAAGAGCTATTGATTGAATGGATATTCTGTTCACCATACCACGGAGGGCTAAACCTTACCTGGAGGCTTGCGTATCCTGGACATGCTGTAGGTCTCTCCAAGACGATGGATTGGCTTAGATCTAGATAAGAATGCACGCACACAACGAAGCAATGCGTCAGAAAATTGCGCTACGAGCTAAAAAGGTGAGGTATGTGACATTTGTTTACGTGATGGGGGGTACATCTGTCTGGTACCTGGAGGATTCAGGGAGACGCAATACTGTGTCTTTGCGCCCCTCTGGTGGGACAGTCTGCGCCTTCAAAAACATATCCCTTTTGACAGAGCAGAAGTAGTTGAGCACATCCACTGGGGTGAAGAGGTTCTTCCCTGCATTCTTCAGGAACAGAGACCTGTTCTGGCCCTGCAGATCAAAGAGAGGGGAGACCAGATATCAGTGGTTGCTGGTGGCATTAGAAGTCAGACGGGCTCATAGTAATGGCTGTAACGGAATTATGGAATGGTGTCAAACATGGTTTCCATATGTCTGATACCATTCCATTAACTCCTTTCCAGTCATTTTTATGAGCCATCCTCTCCTCACCAGCCTCCTATCCCAGATATTGCTTGGCAGAACTACCATGTTAAACAGGCAAGAACCAGTTTGGGAACCAGTTGCGCCACACTGCGCTTGCCAGTAATCTCATATGCTCATATGAGACCTCATCTGCTCATATTTAGAGGTGTTAGGGTCAATGAAAAGGACATTGGCAGCCCAGAGCAGTGCATTGCTGATTAATTCCTCCTGCACCTGCTCTTCTCCTTCGACTTATTTTTTTATTGGCGGTGAGGTGAGTTTCCCATTACTATGTAAGAGCTTTGAGCATCTGGAGAAGCAATATATAAATCTAATAAATGATGACCTTGTATTTTGAGGTCCAGGAGTGCAGCCACTCTGCAGCCATCTCTCCCAGGCTCTTCCAGGAATCAGGAAGGTCCTGGACCATGGAGTCCCAGGGATCCATCTCCATGGCGAGCCACGGGTCAGCATCCTCCACGCCCATCACCTGCAGCAGGCACATCACTGTTTTCCTGCCAACAGGAGGACCAGACACACAGAGTTAGAGGTCACCATTCACTGGTTGCAACCCAAATGGCACCCTATTGCCTATATATTGCACTACATTTGACAAGGGCACTCACTATCACAGCTAGATGAATCAGAGCTCAGCATTCACCAATACAGGGAAGCAGAGTTGAGGATTTACTATGGTGACGTCAATGAAAGTGAGTATAGACAAAGACTGGTGCGGCATAGACTCACTGTAGTCCCAGTTCTTTGTGGGCCAGTAGAGTGAGGAGCTCCACGATGATCTCATGGCTTTCAGGACCCAGACACACCAACACGTTGAGTATTTCACTCACCACTCGCTGCTCCTCATCAGACTGAAGCACACAACATACACACAAACCCAGACATGGTTTAAAATCCAAATTCACAATGGCGGAAAAAAAACAGATTCAAACATTAAACAGCATACCAAATTCAACAAGAGAGGACATACCATATTTGATGAGGTGTTGTTGCGTAGAGAACCCATAAGCCCCTTGCTGATCTTGCCTGTGTTACCTAGCTCCCCCTGTCTGTGTAAAGTGATCAGCGCGCTCAGCATCCTCATCTTTAGTTGGGCACCACAACTCTGCATGTAGTCCAGAATCTGCATGGAGAACTCCTCAGGACACAGGGACTGCCTGATACACTTCACACACGCAGGAACACCACCAAAACATTAGTCTCATTGTCCTAGTCCCAAATGGCACCCTATTCTCTATGTAGTGCAATAGTTTTCATCAGAGCTCAATGGGGGCTCTTGTCAAAAGTAGTGCACTAAATAAGGAATAGGGTGCATCTGGGACGCAAACTTCCTGTTGACAGAGAAAAGACAGACAACAATAACCTACAGGAGCAGCTGATAAATTACAGCAGTGGTATTCAAACTTTTTCAACTGGGACTTTCTTTTGCCCGAATTTCTCATGACCCCACCCCACCCTCAAAATAATGACACAATCTTGATCTTTTTACATCAACAAATAACCTTCAATTCATTACATTTCCATCTCTTATCAAATAAAAATAAATTAATTTATACATTTACTCAGTAAAGTTGTGTTTTTCCTTATCTTTCTCAAAAACATTTGTATATTGTCCTATACAATAACCTGTACTCTTATTTTTTTGGGGGGGGGGTGACCCCACTGCAGTTCCCACGCGACCCATACTTTGAATACAACTGATTTACAGGGTTTCTAAGGAAAAGAAAATTCCCCAGTAGAATAATTCGTTTTTTGGGATGAAAATGGTGTGCTTGCTTCAGCTAAAAAAGACTCACCCTTTGGTCTTGGTAGATATCCTTGAACCAGTCCTCATCCACAAACTGTTTAAGGAATCCTGGGATCTCGGGGGTGGGTGTGCGGGGTGGTGTTGGGGTTCTAGGGGGAGGTGGGGTCGGCAGTTTGGGTATCTTAGTGGGAGGGACAGCCTTTGGAGCCTAGGAGGGGAACACAAACATTCATCAGACCTGGGGCTGTATCCACAAAACCTCTCAGAGTATGAGTGCTGATCTAGGATCAGTTTTGTATATTAAATCATAATAAATAACATTATATGCAAAGATCCTAGATCAGCACTCCTACTCTGAGACTCTTTGTGGATATGGGCCATGAGCACATGACAGCTGCCCTTCATGCAGCCCCGATACCAAAGAAGGCTGGTGAAGGGAGGACAGGCTCATAGTCCACACCTGCATTCTACACCTGCATTGCTTGCTGTTTGGGGTTTTAGGCTGGGTTTCTGTACTGGACTTTGATATATCAGCTGATGTAAGAAGGGCTATATAAATACATTTGATTTTGATTAGTAATGGCTGGAATGGAATCGATTTAATAGAAAGTATCATGTCTTTGTCTTATGCAGCTGTGTGACCCAGTGGGTGAATAAACTTGGTTAAAGCTTTACTAGAGTTTTCACTCTGTTTATTTAGAACCTAACAGTACATCAGGTATTATTGTATTACTTTGTGATCAATTAAAGAAAATTGTATTTGCCTGATTTGCATATATACGCTATGCGTATTTGCATACACGAATAAATTAAAATAAAGGGGAGGAACAGGGTTGCCCCCACCAAAAACTTGCTATCTCTAGGCCTACCTGCACTCACCTGCACTTTCTAGACTTCCTCATTAATACAGTTGTCATGTTCTCTTGCATAATTCAACCAGTGTGTCAAGAGAAGGATACCCACGCAATTTAAAATCATAACGCTCGGCTCTAGTTCACACCTATCTAAACATACTTTACTCTGTTTGCGAGATCAGACATAGTATCACCATAATCCGAGTGCTCATTTTTGGAAGTTGCTTTAATTTCAGCACATCGAATTAAACATTTCAACTGTACTAAATCATTCAAAAAAGAACACTCACCAAAATAAAGTGATCTTTCTTCTCTTTCTTGTGATGTAAGTGTCGAGACAGTGCGCTAAATCCCTGACGAAGCGTTAGAGTTCCTGTAGATGCAACGGAAGGCCAATGTATTCCACTGATCCCATTTCAATCATTACCGGAGTGAGTTTGACAGGTCATTACAAACGTTTCCGCCGTCGCTACGTTAACGGGAATGGCACAGGCAAGAGTGGGAAAGTGTCGCAAGAGTAAAATCAAAGCCATCAATCCAGTCATATTTCACTGATAAGTGGATTTTGCACCCTTCAAACACAGGAAATGGATGGCTGAAAATAAGAGATCCAAAGGTGGGCGGGGCATGTGCGTTGCTAATACACCACTCACCCTCATTACGTAGGCTGGCTTCTTTGGAGTGGGAGGTGGGGGGCTCTTCTCTTTCTTCACCAGCTGTATGGGGGAACCTATGTCCAGTTCCTCATCGCTCTCATACAACAGAAACTGAACTTCTTCAGTATCACCCTGTGAGGAAAACCAAACCAACAACCTATTTGAAATTCTCTCAATCTTGTCACACAACATACACCGATTCTCCTCTTCTGAGGACATATGTAACAAGCATATCAGAGTAGGAGTGCTGATCTAGGATCAGCTCCCCATGTCCATGTAATCTTATACACTGTGATCTAGAAGGCAAAACTGATCCCGAATCTGGTCTCTGTAAATATCCTCTCACTTCCTCCTCATAGTCCTGCTCATCCCTCAGTTTGAATGTTTGCTTGGGGATTGTGTTTTCCACCACAACGTCTGGCCACAGCTGGCCCACTAGCACAGAGTTAGGGATGAAGCCCACCGGATTGCTCTGTGCTGGGGCTGGCTCTAGCTCCTCGTCCTGCAAAGGGACAGACAGAGGACTAAGGTAGGTGTGGTTTCTTCGTCTCAATCTATCTATTACTTAGCTTCAGGAAGTAGAGGGACAGCAGACAGATATGCTAAACTGAACCAGCGGCCCTCACCTGCCCTGGCTTGGTTATGGGTGGCAGGGGCTTGGCCAAGTTAGGGTTTGGGAAGAAGCCATTCCTTAAGGTGGGTGGGGTGAATGGTCGACGGTCAGGTAGTTTTGGAGGAAACAGAGCTGCATGAAGGTCAAACATGTCCTCATCCCCAATCTGAGATATAATCAGAACAGACGTTCATTAGTCTGCATATCTACAATGCATTCCCACTCTCAAGTAATGACATTTGTCCTTTCACATAAAACATTCTATTATAGGTGAGGTTATTGGTTCTTCTCTCTACATCCAACAAAAGGGCACATATTGCTTTCATCATCTCTCTGACTCCACTTGGCAGAGTACATTCCTACCCCAATCATCTTGTAGCTAATTGTTCTCAGTATAAGGAACCTTAATGTTGAGGGGCTGGCTGTAGACGATCTTCATATAGCGGTCGAAGGCCTCCTTCCTGGTTTTCAGCGTGGTGGGAGGTTTCCTCTTCCTTCTCTCTGTGGTGCCTTCCTGGAGTGAGGCCAGGTCTCTGTTTCGAGCCAGCAGCACCTCATACTCCTGAGGGACAGGGAGTGGGTGGAAAAACTGTCATTACACCACTGGCACATTAGGTATGGGAACACACACATTGGCCTTAACTGATCAAACCTAAAATGAAAATAGCAGTAGTGGAGAGTGGGGTACATTGAGCCAAAGGTTTAGTTGAGCTACCCCTTGTTTCTAGGAAACCATACACAAAATGAATGTGACCAAATATTTAGCGGCAGCTAGCCTAGTAGTTAGAGCATTGGGCCAGTAAGCACAAGGTTGCTAGATCAAATCCCCCAGGCTGACTAGGTAAAAATCTGTCGTTCTGCCCCTGAAAAAGGCAGCTAACCCACTGTTCCGAGGCCGTCGTTGTAAGTAAGAATTGGTTCTTAACTGACTTGCCTAAGTTAAATAAAGGTTCAATAAAAAATGAAAGGAGTCTGTGAAGAAGGAAACCACATGGAAGAAAAGTGGTAAGCAAGATAAGTCCCAAATAGATTTCATGATGCTTGTATCTAAACCAAAGTAGATTGTTTTAAGAATATTTTATACATCAGTTGGGGTCTTTATAAGCTACAAAATGAGGTCCTAAACCTAGTATTAAAGTGTATCTTTGTAGTTGCACCAATTTGTAAGTCGCTCTGGATAAGAGCGTCTGCTAAATTACTTAAATGTAAATGTAAATGTAGTTGTATTTGTACAGTGCATTTGGAAAGTATTCAGAGCCCTTTCCCTTTTTCCTGCATTATGTTACGTTACAGTCTTAGTCTAAAAATTAATTAAATCAAAAATGTTACTCATCAATCTACACACAATAATACCCATAATGACAAAGTGAAAACCTGATTGAAAGTCCACCTGTGGTAAATTCTATTGATTGGACATGATTTGGAAAGGCACACCGTCTATATAAAGGTCCCACAGTTGACAGTGCATGTCAGAGCAAAAACCAAGCCACGAGGTCGTAGGAATTGTCTGTAGAGCTCCGAGACAGGATTGTCTCGAGGCACAAACCTGGGGACGGGTACCAAAAACATTTCTGCAGCATTGAAGGTACAAGGCGGTAAGAATAAGGTTGTAACGTAACAAAATGTAGAAAAAGTCAAGGGGTCTGAATACTTTCCGAATGCACTGTAGTCCAAATGTGTTATGCATAATAGGCCGATTATACACTTTTCTCTCTACGCTTATTCTGACCTTTAGCTTAAGCATGAGAATAGCATGCTATTCAACAGCTATTCGTTGGGGGTGGAGATCAAAGAAATGAATGTGTGGTGGAGGTGTGTCTACACATTCGCCGCATTCTAACCTTGACTTAATTCCCTCATAGTTCCACCACCTTTAATGCGCAATGAAATAATGAATAACCTGTCGGTTCCAAGTGGGACAACATCTACTTATTTTTTCCTGATAGAAATAACACCATTCTCCATGCACTGTAATTTACAAATTGATAACAACTATTGATAAGAGCGAGGTAAGCCGTTTGGATAAGGGGATTGTAAATATAAATGACAATTGTTTTAGATCTATTTTACCTTGTATACGCTGGAGACAAATGTGAAACCAGTCATATGGCAGCAAACTGAATCATGTCGACATGTCACCTTTTCCACAATGACGTTTATGAAATGCTGGCCTTTTAACTTGGGAGGAAATTTGGTGACCCAAGTTATAGTCTGCTAAATGGCATATATTATTATTATTATTATTATAGGCTTCTGTAGTCATGAACAAATGACAGTATAGCACCAAACCTACAGAGTTGATTTATGATTTCTAGAATGTTTTAATTATATTCAGACTTTTCACTGTATTTAAAAAAAAAAAACACTATTTGTATTATGTTAAATATTAGACACTACCAGTAGCCACCGTCAGTTATACTCAGATACATTTATAACTGTCACTACCTGTCAGTTTCCTCATTTTGCATCATTCCATTCCATTGTTTGTTACCTTTCTTTCCTCACGTTTGTGTGGTTGTTCCTGAGGATCGTTAGCAACAGTGGATCATATTAGCCTAACATATTACAAGTTGTGCAATAATTTGGGACATGTAGCCCATTTCAATCATTATGGAAGTCAGACCACATGTAGGAAGCAGTTTAAACCTGGAGTTGCAGCACGGTTCATGACGACTGAACCATTGTCATCACAGTTCCATGATTAGTGAAGATTATTAGGGTCGACTTATAGGACTACTGTTCATTTTTTACATCTACCAATTGGTGCTGAAACAGAGATGAATATGCGTGTATTTACATGGCTTTCTTTCATTCATCCCTAATATCCTGAACAGTTCTCTCCATATATTTCTAGTGAGTCTGTTGAGACACCAAATTTAAAGGGATGGCTTTAGATAAATGTACTGAAAACACTATTGAATGAAAACACCACAAGAACATCTGTTGGCCAGAAAGTAGGAGGGGTTTTCCGCGGTTGAATTAAATACATTCAGCGCTTAAGAGAATGACCCCTGCCAAGCCCATTGCACACCTGCATAAGGTAAGTCTGAATACCAACTATTAAGAAGTGGCTAGGAAAGGCGTGCGTAGGAAAGGCATACATTTCCTAAGTCTGAATCAGGCCCTATATGCATAGTATTTTTGCAATGTGTCATGTATACAAACTCAAGATAGTGAATTTGTATTGTCACAGAGCAGATACCATGCCCTTTCTATACAAATGTAAAAGAAGCAGGGGTCTAGCCCCCCTTGAGGTTCTTGAGAGCACAGCCAAGGAAGTATGAGGAGAATATAGGTCCATTCGAGCAGCAGCAAGGGATGAAAAAATAAAAAAGACTGAATGACTCTGAAGAGGTACAAAAAAGACATGTACCTGTGGCCTCCCGAGTTGCACATCGGTCTAAGGCAATGGCATCGCAGTGCTAGAGGCATCACTACAGATCCGGGTTCGATCCCGGGCTGTGTCGCAGCCGTCCACGACCGGGAGACCCATGAGGCGGCACACAATTGGCCCAGCGTCGTCCAGGTTAGGTGAGGGTTTAGCCGGCTGTGTGTCACATAGCGCTCTAGTGACTTCTTGTGGTGGCCAGGAGCATGCACGCTGACTTCGGTCACCTGCTGTTTCTTCCAACACATGTGTGGCGGCTGGCTTCCGGGTTAAGTGGACAGTGTGTGAAGAAGCAGAGTGGCTTGGCGGGGTCGTGTTTAGGAGGACGCATGGCTCTCGACCTTCGCCACTCCCGAGTTCATATGGGAGTTGCAGTGATGGGACAAGACTGTAACTACCAATTGGATATCACAAAAAAGGGGTAAAAAGTACACCTCAAAACAAAAAATAAAATAAACATGTACATGTGAGAAAGAGAAGCTGTAATAGAGTAGCAGAGGCACACAAGGTCTTATGTGACGACACGGAGTCTGAGCTTGCTAAACATAAAGAATTTCGCTGACCACTATCACTGTCCCTATGCTCAACTTACCCTGTCCCTATGCTCAACTTACCCAATAACCGGGTTAAGTTGTGCCAAGAGACCAGTATTTTTGTACAAGCAATTTCTTCACAACGGTTATGTTGACACTAATTCAGATAATTGTCTGGGATACAGAACATCCTGATATAAACTCAGCAAAAAAAAAATGTCCTCTCACTGTCAACTGCGTTAATTTTCAGCAAACTTAAATATTTGTATGAACACAACAAGATCGAACAACTGAAACAAACTGAACAAGTTCCACAGGCATGTGACTAACAGAAATGGAATAATGTGTCCCTGAACAAAGGGGGGTCAAAAGTAACAGTCAGTATCTGCTGTGGCCACCAGTTGCATTAAGTACTGCAGTGCATCTCCTCTTCATGGACAGCGCCAGATTTGCTAGTTCTTGCTGTGAGATGTTACCCCACTCTTCCACCAAGTCACCTGCAAGTTCCCGGACATTTCTGAGGGGAATGGCCCGGGCCCTCACCTTCTGATCCAACAGGTCCCAGACGTGCTCAATGGGATTGAGATCCGGGCTCTTCGCTGGCCGTGGCAGAACACTGATATTCCTGTCTCACAGACAGAAAGAGCAGTATGGCTGGTGGTATTGTCATGCTTGATTATGCATGGGTTATGTCAGGATGAGCCTGCAGGAAGGGTACCACATGAGGGAGGAGGATGTCTTCCCTGTAACGCACAGTGTTGAGATTGCCTGCAATGACAACAACCTCAGTCCGATAATTTTGTGACACACCTCCCCAGACCATGACGGACCCTCCACTTCCAAATCAATCCCGCTCCAGAGTACAGGCCTCGGTGTAACGCTCATTTCTTTGACAATAAACGCGAATCCAACCATCACCCCTGATGAGACAAAACTGTGACTCGTCAGTGAAGAGCACTTTTTGGCAGTCCTGTCTGGTCCAGCGATGGTTTGTTTGTGTCCATAAGCGACGTTGTTGCCAGTGATGTCTGATGAGGACCTGCCTTACAACAGGCCTGCAAGGCCTCAGTCCAGCCTCTCTCAGCCTATTGCGGACAGTCTGAGCACTGATGGAGGGATTGTGCGTTCCTGGTGTAACTCAGGCAGTTGTTGTTGCCATCCTGTACCTGTCCCGCAGGTGTGATGTTCAGATGTACCGACCCTGTGCAGGTGTTGTTACACATGGACTGGCACTGCGAGGATGATCAGCTGTCCGTCCTGTCTCCCTGTAGCTCTGTCTTAGGCGTCTCACAGTACGGATATTGAAATGTATTGCCCTGGCCTTATCTGCAGTCCTCATGCCTCCTTGCAGCATGCCTAAGGCACATTCACGCAGATGAGCAGGGACCCTGGGCATCTTTCTTTTGGTATTTTTCAGAGTCAGTAGAAAGGCCTCTTTAGTGTCCTAAATTTTCATAACTATGAACTTAATTGCATACCATCTGTAAGCTGTTAGTATCTTAACAACCGTTCCACAGGTGCATGTTCATTGATTGTTTACGGTTCAACGAATAAGCATGAGAAACAGTGTTTGAACCCTTTACAATGAAGATCTGTGAAGTTATTTGGATTTTTAAATTATCTTTGAAAGACA